>NC_060213.1:74983333-75293611 GCF_021130785.1 Homalodisca vitripennis
AAATACTAGTATGCTGAATGGTCACCTAAAACCCTTTTTAATTATTTTATTTCCAGATACGTGTTTCGGTACTAAACCATCATCAGTGTGAACATTAACCTCTAAATAAATAATAAACAATTAATTATACTAATATAAAGAAAATTATGTAATGTGGAGTTAATAAATAACAAAATACTAATTTGTTGTAATTTTTTATTTTTACGATAACTTTACTGCGGGCTGTAAATTTACAACCTACTATCGATTGCTTCACGTCTCATATTGTAGTAATTATTTAAGTAAAATATACTACATGCTTATTTTAAGTAAGATTAACAACAAAATATTTTATTAAATAAAACCATCTCTACTTTATGTACTAATGCGAATGGTCTGATATCTGACACTGTCACGGACTTAACCCTTGGAATACGGGTTCAACGTTCTTCTGTAGAAATCCAATAAAGCCTGAGACGAAGACGTTAAAAACAAACTTTACATTCTTTTGATATCCAGATACATCTATACCAGAAAGAGGTATGTTTGGTTTACCCAGCAGCCCTCCAGTGTAATATACAAAAAGAGGTGTTCTCAGAGGTGTGTCAGATTTTCACTAAAACAAAAGCAACACTGTTAAAGTAAGTTTTTTTATATAGAAAAATTTTCTGATGACAACCTTTAGTGTTATATATTTTTCCTAAGTTATTTCAAGCATACAAAATAATGCATATATTTCAAGTATAAAATCTACACGTGCTACTGTCACACGCTTGTAGTTTGTTTAAAATTTATGTATTTTTGCGGTTTTACTTGTTACTATCATTGACTAACCAAAAAACCAGCGAAAAATGTATTTCACAGCTGAACAACATGGATTAACTTGTACCATTTATCTAATTGATGTTGCCTATATATAAAGGAAGCTTCATGGAAAATTTCAATTCGTTTTGGAGACATCGAGTGCACAGAAAGATAGTCATTAAATCTTACCAGCTCCTCTGCTAACGCTCAGACTATAGAAATCAAAAGGCTCTTACTCTAGGTTATACAACATTTCATTAGATTGAACAAAAACCGTCTTTTTTGGCATTTTGTTATCTTTGCAATAAAAATTACCTCTTCAACAAAGTAAATGCTTAAACAGCAAAATAAGTATGTTTATATAACATATTTATTAAGTATATAAACATATCTAACTCTGTATTTCATTAACAGCATTAACTAGTAATATTTGTCTTGACATGTTTAGTAATTAAAAGTTTTCTTTAGTGTTGCGATGGCAACCAAACAGGGACATTTGCTACTGTTTTTAAGGTAACGTGAAAATCGCTAAAATCTAGATCGAACAGCGAATAGAGATTCATGATAAAGTCAGCCTTCAGACTTATTCACTATCCAGAACAAAAAGGACTTAGACTGCAATGCGTACATCGAATCAAGACCCCTGCCTTCTTCTTACCATATTGTGTTGATACTACAGTCGCTTTGTTGATCTGAATATCTTTAGTTGTCGTTCTCAGGGTGTGAACACAGAGGGGATATATGGAGAATAAAATGTATAAATAAGTTTCTTTCTCTATTTATTTTTGCATTCCAGACAATGTATTTTATGTTTTAGTTAAAAATATTTTTTGCTGTGTACCATTTTATGACTGATTTTTAAAGTTTCCATCTCCCTCTTGGCTCTCATGTGTGATGCAAAGGTGATATAACATTTGTAAATGTAGGTATATTTAGTTTGCATCCCAGATCTAGTGCTTTAGGTTTTAATTGAAAATATATTTAAAGTTTATGCTATTTCTGAATGATTTCAGATTTTTTTCTCGGAAACATTAATCAAACTACATTAGGCTAGGCTGATTTATTAGCGTGCGAAAAGCCCCTGCCCGAGACTCGAACATGAATCCCTCGTGGTAGAAAACTAATACAGTAACTAGTCAGCTCCAGGAAACGGCCATTTTAAACTAGCAATAATAAAAACAACAAATATGTTCTGAATATAATAATAACATAACGCATATTAATTATATCTTTTGACTACATCAATTTCTGGGCATTGGTTCCTAATAATAATATATACAACGATTATTGTATAAATGTTGGATTTAGCTCCATTACACCTTTCCTCTTAGTGCAGTGACTGGAATCGAACTTCGTACAGAAATAAACGTTCTGTGCAACTTTCCAGACAATGCACTTATAGGAAGGTTAACTGGAGCTAAACTAAACATTCGTTTTTGAAGCAACCTTTCCCACCAAGGGTTAGTTATGTGTAGAATACTCGATTCCTCCACCAATCACGCCTAAAAACATTGTGCTTGCACTCAATTTTGCACCTGATAAGACAATAAGAATTACCTTCTTCAACCGACATTACACTATATTTTTGTAGTTCAGATGTCCCTGACGAAACGAGTTCATTTCAGCTTCTTCCGTTACCGACTTTTTTATCTCTTCAGACGAACGTTACCTCAGATTCCAGGAGTCAGATGTGTGTCAACGTCAAATTCCTGACACTTCACTAAGAAAGGGTAAACTTAAAATTTGCATTGCATCAACGCTTCCCACCATAGCTATGTTACGTGTATTGATTAATATTATGGGAACTGAATAATTGATTATTAAACGTGTAATATATGAATCTTCTTTATTGCCATTAAGTCTGTCACTCGTGGGGCTGGTAAATTTCATTCATGTATGTCTATCTGTAATGCCCAAAAGATATCGTGAGAACGATATGACTTATAAACTTGAAATGTTGCATGAAGTTCCAATTCCAGGCAACACCGAAATCAATGATGTTCGGTGCATGTATCTCCACGGGATTTTCGTTGAGCGTTAGAAAATATTTTTACATTTGTCACAGGAGTAACAAGGACGGCAAGTAGAAAATCTCAGAATAAATCAATTTTTAAAAACTGTAAAATAGTATAAAACAGTATAACATTAACACATGTAGCCAAACTAGCCCAACACATACATAGTCCTTTTGATGACTTGGTGTGTATAATGTAATTATTTAAAGACTGCTATGAAACTCCAATTAAAGACTAGAAGTTAATGTAATCATGTGGCAAAATATCTCGAGAAAAACTTCATATGTATAATTTAAAATTTTGCATACTGTATAGAAATTTTGCATCCACGGAATTTGGCTGAGCGTTCTTGAAGTCTATACCTCAGTACCCTGGCACAACTTGTTGTCTGCCAGTGGGATGTAAAAGTCCAATTTTTTCTGTACTATAGTGTGCCTGTCTGTCTGTGCGAAGAACATCTCAAGAATGAAATGAGCTATTGACTTTTAATCTTGCATGTAACTTCATGGAAGTCTGTCACGCGAAATGTGGTGTGGCGTACTCCTACCTTGCAGATGTGAAGAAAATATTACTAAATGGAAGAATTAAACATTGTATATATAACTACACTCTTGTGATCCCTAATCCCTATATCAGGCAGTGTTGATTCTTTTCTGGAGTTCAGCATTACTGACATACCAAGATGAAACTATTGTGGAGTAGATAAGGTAACACAGACCAGAAAGTGGGCGAGAGACTTTATTTACCGGTATGGTTGTTGCTAAAAATGCAAATTTTCCAAAGTACAATATTTCAAACTGCGATCAGTGTGAAAAGTTCCCTTATACGTGTAGGAGAAATATTTAATGACAAACATGTACCTGTTTCATTTTTATTTAATTTTTAAACATTCAATTTATTATTTGTTTTTTGACTCCACAGGCGATTATTTAATTTGTAATTTGGGCGTCCTTTTTAAAATATTGGGAAAAAAGGTTATATTAGAAACTACGTATGTAATATATGGTGTTAAGATGTTTAAGATTAATTAGACATTAATTTTAAGAATCTAAACTAGTTTTTTTTTGGGTGATATTTCTGCAGCAAAAAGTTTAAAATAATTAGTAACAAATGAGAGGTCTAGAATGAAAGTCAATAAGCAGAAATACCAACCATGTGACGTTGTTTAGAGTACATGGTAGTACAACATACTAAACAAACCTTACCCCTGGGGTGGCGGAAGAAGGTGAAAGGGATGTACAAAATTTCCCATTTTTATTTTTTTTCCTATATATTAGTAGGAGTTAGGTCCTAGAAAAAATTTCTACATGTACAAAATTAAACTAATACAATTTTCTACATATTTTGTTATTATATTCTTTTGGTTATGTGTTAATTTTAATGACTTATAGAGGCTATAATAAATTAATAATTGTCTAAAATACCAGCGTAACAAGTCTCCATTCCACAGAAACTTTTGCCACAAAAGAAGGTATATAAAACTAAATTTACTTCTGCATGAGTTGGTGCTTTATAATTCTACATCAGTTTTAGTTAAAAAGTTATGACGTTTTAAAAAATTTACCGTAATGAGAAATTTTTGGTAGAAACTAGCGAAAAAAAAAAAATTAATTTTTTGTGCACTTTCAACTCCTTCTATATGACTATAATGATAGTACTTCGTCTTCAGTTATGATCAGACCAGGGTGGCAGTTATCGTGATTCCAGTGGAGAGGGAAAGAAAGAAAATTGGAAATGAAGGGTACTTGTAACATACAAATATTTCTTATTCCAAGTTTTTATTTTTCATTAGAAAAACATTTCATTGTTTGAAATAAGCCACCGATAAGTGTTATGATAAAATCAAGTGAAAAATCCGTAACAATATTGCTTGCAAGTACTCACGTCTGAACTAATTCCCAAATTCCCTTTAAGGAAAAAGGACGAGTTGACTAAGTTCCAATACATCTTCAATTTCTTTCTCTAACAAAAGTACCCAGAAAAATTTGAGCTGCAAAATTGTTATTATTACATTTACAGTAAAGGCAGGTTACTTTTTTTCCTCCCCGCATAATAGTCAATAAAGTTCAAAGAAACTACATTAAAGTTTTATGTCCTCTCAGACTTTTATGGTGCAGTAGACTTTGAGAGTAATTAATTATACTGATGGCAGACAACGTAGTATAAACCAAGACTACAGACAGGGTGTAGCATATATATTAATGTCCCTGTGGTTTACTTCCCTTCGGTTTGAAACGGTACGCTTCACATATGTAACGAATTGTATCTGCTACGTCTATATGGTAAAACATGTGCTATTTTATGTATAATTCGTATTAAAATATGGGTTAAATTGAATTATTGCTGATTGTAGTGTATGATGTAGTTGTAAGAAGCTATATATAGATTGTTAATAGATTTTTTTTGTTTTAAGCATATTTCCGTGCTTCTAAAACGCTCCCTTTCTTCACCCACATAGTAGTTAATATTTTTTATATTAAAAACCTAACTAATGAACAAAAATGTCTACTTCAAACTTTAAGATATGAGTTACGGGAAATTTCAAATGTGAAATTACAACTGATCACATGACTGGATTTGACCAATCGATTGAGTATGGAAAGTTTCTACCATAAAAACTTTCCAGTATTTGAAGAAAACTAATCGATGGAGGCAGTAAAATCGTAACTGTTTATCAGTGTTAGTGACGTCACTCGGTTTCTGCCAAGGCTAAATAGGATGGTACAGTGCCAGAGAAATATTCTTTATAGAGATGAAGGACAACTAAACATTACATGCTCTCTAATATTACATCAGCCATTCATGAGTATAAACACTTGTAAACATGAGTAAGATCACGTTTTCAAGAACCAGTAATTATCATATCATAGTTTAACAAAACACCCATATAACCCGACAGGTCCTTCTTAAAATCCATGACGTTATCCGACAGTCCTGTCTGTTTGTTCGTTTTAGCACGATCAACGGTTCTTGATAGAAAAGAGTTAGAGATTTGTAACATGAGACATGGAGAATCTTGGTCCAAGGGAGAACTTTATTGGTTTTTAGATCAAAAGGTCAAAGCGCAGTCCATCCTGATACCCATTGTATCGGTTTATTTTGATGGCCACCATTAATTACTAACTGTTAATTTTCCTGTTTATATTTCGTAAAATCTAGTAATGGTGATGGCTCGAGGATGATACTGACCGAAAGTCTTTGAAAAAATACGTTTCCATGACAAACAACACAACCTTTGGCGTTAATCTGATCTTTGAGTAACCTAAAAAAGTAGCGCTAGTAAAACTTTCCCAGGAGGATTACCTTCTGGATGGTCTATGCAGTCCAGTTAAACGTACACTAGGTACAGCACACACTGATGTCACTTATATGTGGCCAACCCTACAGATTTCCAGGGATATATATCTGTAAATGCTATGTATGCAGAATATCGTGTCTCTCAAATCCCTTCGTTTGAACACGGGCATTCTCATACAACTACATGATAGGCTTGTGAAGTACATGTTATATTATCACAAGAGTACTTTTTAATGTTTAGGGATCATTAACAGGAAAAACTACCATTAACTCTAATGCGGTTTTCACGAATTCCAACAATTACTAACAAAGGCGTGGTAGAACATCGTCTTGAGAGCTAAATTATATTTGCAAGTGAACCCTATCATGTACTTAGTATTATTCCAGGCCCGTAAATATGAGACAAAAACTGTAAGAACCCTCTGGATATTTGAATGGATTTCAGATTTTCAATTAAAAATAATTTAATACTGATTTTTTTTGCTATCATTTGTAATCGGAGCGTAACTTAAGTCTTTGCTCCTAATGGTTAAAAGGAGTCTTCGTAATTGAAAACTTTAATGTTGATACATATTAGTTATGTTTCCATATCAAAACTTTTAAAGCTGCCTCTTTGTAAGCCCTAAGAGTCATTTGAAACTTAATAATAAGTTTATTAACACAATTTACGTAGTCAATTAGACGATTTGATGATTACGGTGTTTCGTTTAAACACAAACAAAAGGTTACAAAGTTGTGAAGGACAATTTTAAAATAGTAAACTTAGAATGTGTGGGATTCAGACTAAAATTATGTCAAATGTATAAATGTCAGAGAAACAAACATCTGTAATTGAAAAAGTTGTGTTGCCGTGGCATTTTCTCCTAACGTTAGCTGTACTTCCCACTTCAGTTTCTACTTAAAAAAAAAACCAACATTATTTTAACGTAATATGGGCATTGCTAGTAAAATATCATATTTGTGATATTATTATCTAATTCAGTTAATTTTAAGTATTTAAAACAAATCATTTAAATCATATAAAATGAGGATGAATTGTGGTTTGTAGTCTATATTCTATAATCCAAACCCTTGATTTTCTGCAGAAGATACATCATGGCATAATAAGCTATTGCGTGGACAAAGGAAAACATCAATTGAGACGAAGTACGCCTCAGGCCTTTGATTTGGGAGGGGTCCATCAAAGGCTGATAAGGTTCGGTAAATCTATAATACAACCATATGATGAAAACGTTCTTGACATTCATTAACGAATATTATATCTTCTATTTGTTGCCAAATTGTACTGTAATAATGTAACCTTTTCATTAATGTATTACTTATCCCATGTAAGAAAAACATTAAGCATTATAAAATAACTTCCATACGGTTTGAAAGAATATTTTACACATATAAAAAACACTACTAGAAATAATGAGAAATAAGCTTGCGATATTTGAAAATGAAACGAAATAAAAGAAGTTTTTTTGTGTAATTGTTTATTTAATTTTGTATATTTATGTAAATGTTTCAAACTAACAATTTTATATAAGTAGAAATTAATTTTTCAATAATTAGTACATGTATTGCTAAACTTAATCCTTTTCAATACTAGGATTATCCCTTTTGTTCCGTCCATTTTCACGCATGAAAGGACGGTTCCATGTAGGCTACATCATCGATCAATAGCTAGTGCAACAAAGCACAGGTTTGCTGGCACAACATACACCATTACCCTTCAATGAAGTGCTGAAAATAGAGCTTGTGTCTGCTGATGAGTGTGGAGGCGTGGTTCGATTTTTGCAATATAGAAAATCAAGTGTGTGATAAGCCACTACGGAAAGTCATTGTTAAATATAAAATATGAATTAAACACGGAAATAATTTTCTAATTCGAAATTTTTCCACACAGGAGTTTTTGTACATACATAAAAAATGGCTATTGGTTTATAATTATTTAAGATCGAGTAAATAATTTAAAGAATAATAATATATCCTCGAGTAATAATAATATTGGTTCCTAACAAAATTAATCATCGTAGTTTTTACGCGTCCGGTATCGTAACTAACATATCAGTTTTCTTACTCACACCTTCTTCGGTTTTAGGATCTGTTGATTGAAGATGGCTCTCCGCAGCAAAATCTAAATATTTCAGAAACGTCATTGTGTGATCCACAGTTACTATAATATACGGTAGGGGTCCCGAGACGAAAGCACAGATGACGTCTGTCGTCGCTGCAGCAAGCCATTTGCGTCTGCCTCATAACGCCATTAGAATAGATGAAGATTTATCAATGTGTGTCTAAATTTCTAAGTGATTTCCTTATCAAAGTAAATAAACAATACTTCTTATTGTTTTATTGGTAGATTTTCTTTTAAGCATTGTCAGTCCACCAAGGCTAGCCGTCCAGTTAGAATTCTTTAAATGATTCTAACTTTGAAAAAGTGTTACTTTTAGCGAGCTCATTATGTTGATAATCCACGTGTGTGTTGAGCGTGTGTACAGATCTTTATACGCGATAAAGGTGCTAGTAAGTCCGGAAATATAGCACACGCCTAAAGGTAGTGTCGGATTTAAAATTACACGGCAGAATATTTATTTTGTCAACATTACAGCCATATGTTTTGGTAAATATAGACGAGCCATATAGTTTTGTTTGTAAACATTTATTAAAATCCAATACTCATTAATGCAAATACAAACTGTAATTAAAATAGCTATATAAACTATTTTTGCCTGCATTTCACGCGATTACAGAAGTGCTGATATTTGTGTTTATGTTATTTTTCAATCCACAATATTAACGGGCAGTCTGTCAATGAATGCTATAATTTACACTTGTGTAGTGATGGCGATAATAGTCCTTTTGTGCAGGCTCTACAGGCTCTCGCCAAATCTGTTCAATTGTTTACCAAGATGGCAAAAGGCCCACTATATACAAGCCATAATATGTACGCCAATATACAAATCATCTTACCCCTTTTATTCCATTGGATCAAGTTTACGTAGATAAAAGGTAATACAGTCATATGGATATTATAAGGTCCACGGTACGGTGACGTCATAATACCTGTTACGTTAAAAATAAATTTTGTTCCTAAATTACAAGGATATATAAATTAAATTTTAGAAATATTCTTGGGACTATTGACGTGGCACCTTATGTTACGCTGTGTTTCACATAAAGTACGTTAACAATATATGTAGTATGCGAGCTACGACATTTTGGAGAATTAACGACATTCGTTTTGTTTAAGACCTCATTTCGTTATACCTCAGGGATCTACAAGCATGCATATTTTGAGTTTTAAATGCTTGGCAGTTCTACTGACTAGGTATCACTAACAATTAAAATTGGACTATAACGGTGGGCGGCAGCCACAATTAAAATTAGTATACGTATTTTATACATTATAATCCTCACTATCAGGTCTTAAACTCAAAAGTATTATTGAAAACATTAATATTATTGTAACGTAAACAAAGTACTAATCTTATGCCACACCACGTGTCACGTAACGGGCTTCGCTGAAATTGCTTGCAAAATTTCAAATATATACTTCTCAAGAAGACCTACGGTCTTGATTATGGGTCCTTTCAAGGCCTACGGTCCGATATACATACGACCAATCATACAGAAAATAAATGCGTAAAATCCCCCCCCCCCCCCCCCACGGTACACGAGAAGAATTTTATTTCAGCCTACTGAGAAACAGGCTCTAATGAACGCTTTGCGAAATTCCATTATTGGGCATGGACTATGGTCCATATAACTCATTTTGTATTAGGCAGGATACTACAATGCTTAAGTGACTGAAACCAAACCTTATCATCTACTTTGAATATTGAGTTCCACTCTATTAATCTATTCAATGATCAAAATAATAACACATCACACGTTAAATAACATATTATTGTAATCAGTTTGTGTTTTAATTTATGTATTCTTCTATTTTGTTGCTACTATCACGTTTACACAAATGACTAATAAAAATTATAAAATACTGGGTTTCCTGTAATACGTAATCTGTAGACTATTTAGGATAAAATTACAGTTGAACAAAAACAACCTAATCTCTATTTCAAATTAAGAGCGTTTTACTCATCGTAAGTAAGAGATAAAACATAAAAATGTAATAGGATAATGTTACACAATGGAGGCACTCCTGAGGAAGCGTTGAAAGCCGCAGGCTGACCAGTATCTATGAGAGATAACCTACAAGAAGTATCACTTCTATACTAATATTTGGAGATGAACTGGGCATCTATTACTTAACCAATATTTCACTGCCTTCATCTGAATATTAAACCCTAAAAAGTACCATATGACCGAATTTTGTTATCCATCTTAATAAATGAAAAAACTATATTTCTTGTAAAGGTTCACAATCGAAGTTTTAATATTTTACTACATTTCTTCTCATTAAAATTTCAGTAACCAAAATAATATATAGATTTTTAATAGATTGTTTTATTTTAAGCGAATTTGCGTGCTTCTACAACGCTCCCTATCTTCACTCACATCGCTGTGTTTTATATTAAAACCTAACTATTGAATAAAAGTTTAAGATATGAGTTACAGGAAATTTCAAATGTGAATTTACAACTGTTCACATCACTGGATTTCAACAATCGATTGAGCAGTCAACTTTCTGCCATAAGAACTTCCCAGTAATTATAGAAAAATTAATCAACGAAGGCAGTAAGTAAATATTGTAGCCGTATATTGGTGATGGTGACGTCACTTGGATACTGCTAAGGCAAACTGTCTCACTGTGTACAGAGATGGCACAATACTCAGAAAAATATACGTAATAGAGATGAAGAACAACTAAATATTACATTTTTTCTTACATTACATTAGTACTTCTTAAGTATAAACATTTTGTACGAATCAAACTTTCAAGAAAAAGTAATTATCGTGTTTTTTCATTTGTTTGGGTAGAACTAGTGCTTTTCATTGAAACTTAAAACATAAGGTAAAATGTTAACAAAATTGAGATCCCTAAGGGTCTTTCTTATAATCTTGTCATTATCAGGTTGTTTTTCTGTTTCACCAACGGTTCTTAGACTAAGGAAGAAATCTATTGGTTTTAAGGTCAGGTCAAAAATCATTCCAACCGTATGCCTGCCCAAATCTTTCGATGCTTTATGTAGTTCATTGATGATCCATTATATCGGTTTATTTTTAATGCTAATTCTCTAACTTTAATTTTCCTTCTTATATTTCATAAAATATTGTAGTGGTGATGGCTCGAGGATGATACTGACCGAAAGTCTTTGAAAAAATACGTTTCCATGACAAACAACACAACCTTTGGCGTTAATCTGATCTTTGAGTAACCTAAAAAAGTACCGCTAGTAAAACTTTCCCAGGAGAATTACCTTCTGGATGGTCTATGCAGTCCAGTTAAACGTACACTGGGTACAGCATACACTGATGTCACATATGTGGCCAACCCTACAGATTTCCAGGGATATATATCTGTAAATGCTATGTATGCAGAATATCGTGTCTCCCAAATCCCTTCGTTTGAACACGGGCATTCTCATACAACTACATGATAGGATGTGAAGTACATGTTATATTATCACAAGAGTACTTTTTAATGTTTAGGGATCATTAACAGGAAAAAACTACCATTAACTCTAATGCGGTTTTCACGAATTCCAACAATTACCAACAAAGGCGTGGTAGAACATCGTCTTAAGAGCTAAATTATATTTGCAAGTGAACCCTATCATGTACTTAGTATTATTCAAGGCCCGTAAATATGAGACAAAAACTGTAAGAACCGTCTGTATATTTAAATGGATTTCAGATTTTCAATTAAAAATCATTTAATACTGATTTTTTTGCTATCATTTGTAATCGGAGCGCAACTTAAGTCTTTGCTCCTAATGGTTAAAAGGAGTCTTCGTAATTAAAAACTTTGATGATGTTACATATTAGTTGGTTATCCATATCAAAAATTTTAAACTGCATGTTGGTAAGCCCTAAGGTTCATTTGAAAACTTTATATTACATTTTTAACCCAATTACGTAGTCAATTAGACGATTTGATGATTACGGTGTTTCGTTTAAACACAAACAAAAGGTTACAAAGATGTGAAGGACAGTTTTAAAATAGTAAACTTAGAATGTGTGGGAATCAGACTAAAATTATGTCAAATGTATAAATGTCAGAGAAACAAACATTTGTAAGTGAAAAGTTGTGTTGCCGTGGCATTTTCTCCTGACGTTAGCTGTACTTCCCACTTCAGTTTCTACTTAATAAAAACTAACATTATTTTAACGTAATATGGGCATTGCTAGTAAAATATCCTATATGTGATTTTATTATCTAATTCAGTTAATTTTAAGTATTTAAAACAAATCACTTAAATCATATAAAATGAGGATGAATTGTGGTTTTTAGTCTATATTCCTTTAATCCAAACCCTTGATTTTCTGCAGAAAATACATCATGGCATAATAAGCTATTGTGTGGACAAAGGAAAACATCAATTGAGACGAAGATTGCCTCTGGCCTTTGATTTGGGAAGGGTCCATTAAAGGATGATAAGATTCGGTAAATCTCTAATACAACCATATGATGAAAACGTTCTTGACATCCATTCATTAACAAATATTATATCTTCTATTTGTTGCCAAATTGTACTGTAATCATTTAATCTGTTCATTATGATATTACTTATCGCATGTAAGAAAAACATTAAGCATTATAAATTAACTTCCATAATATTTGGATGAATATTTCACACAGATAAAAAACACGACGAGAAATAATAAGAAAGATTTTAATTAGAGAAACTAAAAATTTAAATTAGGAACTAAGCTTGCAATCTTTAAAAATTAAATACGTTTTCTCAAAAATGGTGTATTTATCTTTGTATCTTTTTGTATGGTTTGAAAGAATATTTCACACATATAAAAACACTATTAGAAATAATGAGAAATAAGTTAATTTAATTGAGAACTAAGCTTGCGATATTTGAAAATGAAACGAAATAAATGAAGTTATGTGTGTAATTGTTTATTTATTTTTGTATAATTATGTAAATGTTTCAAAATATAACAATTTTATATGCGTAAAATTAATTTTTCAATAATCAGTACATGTATTGCTAAACTTAATCCTTTTCAATACTAGTATTATCCCTTTTGTTCCGTCCATTTTCACGCATGAAAAGGGGTTCCATGTAGGCTACATCATCGATCAATAGCTAGTGCAACAAAGCACTCAGGTTTGCTGGCACAACATACACCATTACCCTTCAATGAAGTGCTGAAAATAGAGCTTGTGTCTGCTGATGAGTGTGGAGGCGTGGTTCGATTTTTTGCAATATAGAAAATCAAGTGCGTGATAAGCCACTACGGAAAGTCATTGTTAAATATAAAATATGGATTAAACACGGAAATAATTTTCTAATTCGAAATCTTTCCACACAGAAGTTTTTATACATAAAAAAATTGCTATTGGCTTATAATTATTTAAAATCGAGTATATAATTTAAAGAAAAATAATATATCCTAGAGTAATAATAATATTGGTTATTTAGAAAATTAATCATCGTAGTTTTTAGGCTTACGCGTCCGGTATCGTAACTAACATATCAGTTTTCTTATTCACACCTTCTTCGGTTTAGGATCTGTTGACTAAAGATGGCTCACCGCAGCAAAATCTAAATATTTCAGAAACGTCATTGTGTGATCCACAGTTACTAGAATACACGGTAGGGGTCCCGAGGCGAAAGCACAGATGACGTCTATCATCACTGGAGCAAGCCATTTGCGGTTGCCTCGTAACGCCATTAGAATAGATGAAGATTTATCAATGTGTTTCTAAATTTCTAAGTGATTTCCTTATCAAAGTAAATAAACAATACTTCTTATTGTTTTATTGGTAGATTTTCTTTTAAGCATTGTCAGTCTACAAAGGCTAGCCGTCCAGTTAGAATTCTTTAAATGATTCTAACTTTGAAAAAGTGTCACTTTTAGCGTGCTTGTTATGTTGATAATCCACGTGTGTGTTGAGCGTGTGTACAGATCTTTATACGCGATAAAGGTGCTAGTAAGTCCGGAAGTAGCAGACGCCTAAAGGTAGTGACGGATTTAAAATTACACGACGACAGAATATTTATTTTGTCAACATTACAGCCATATGTTTTAGTAAATATAGACGAGTGATATACGTTTGTTTCTGAACATTTATTAAAAACCAATACTCATTAATGCAAATAAAAACTGTAATTAAAATAGCTATGGATAAAGTATTTTTGCCTGGATTTCACGCGATTACAGAAATGCTGATTTTTGTGTTTAGGTTATTTTTCATTCCACAATACGGGCAGTCTGTCTATGAATGCTATAATTTACACTTGGGTAGTGACGGCGATAATAGTCCTTTTTGCAGGCTCTACAGGCTCTCGCCAAATCTGTTCAATTGTTTACCAAGATGGCAAAAGGCCCACTATATACAAGGCATAATATGTACGCCAATATACAAATCATCTTACCCCTTTTCTTCCATTGGATCAAGGTTACGTGGCTAAATTGTGATACAATCATGAAGATTTTATGAGGTCCACAGGTACGGTGACGTCATAATACCTGTTGTGTTGAAAATAAATTTTGTTCAATTACAAGGATAGATAAATTAAATTTTAGAAATATTCTTAAACAATGCAATCGCTCCATTTGAATTCGGATGTAATGTAGCACTGATAATTTTCATCCACCAAGTAATTTTTTAATTTCACAACAATCAAACTTTTTATATTCGGAATTATTATTTCTTAACTCACAGACTTACGCTTCAGTATCATGACTATCATAAAGGTTTTCCGTTTCAGTTGATTTTATAAGAACTAAATGGTTTAATTTATTGGAACTAATGACGTGGCACCCTGCGTTACGCTGTGTTTCATATAAAGACGTTCAGAACTTAGCATGCGAGCTACAACAGTTTGGAGAATTAAAGACATTCGTTTTGTTTAAGACCTCGTTTCATTAGTATAATACCTCAGGGATCTAAAATCATGCATATTTTGATTTTTAAATGCTTGTGAGTTCTACTGACCAGGTATGACTGACAAATAGAATTATACTGTAACGGTGGGCGGGAGCCCCAATTAAAAAATTAAAATCAATATACTTATTTGATACATCCTGTCCCTCACTATCAGTCCTTAAAATCAAAAGTATTATTGAAAATATTAATATTATTGTAACGTAAACAAGGTAATCTTATGCCACACCACGTGTCACATAACGGGTTTCGCTGAAATTGCTTGCAAAATTTCAAATGTGTACTTCTAGAGCAGACCTACGGTCTTGATTATGGATCCTTTCAAGGCCTACGCTGCGATATACAGACGGATAAACACACAGAAAAGAAATGCGTGAAATTCTCCCCCCCCCCCCCACCAGTACACGAGAAGAATTTTATTTCAGCTTACTGACAGAGAGGCTTTACTGACGCTCAGCGTGCGTCAGAAAAGTTGACAACGAAAAACGTTGAAAAGTACTCTGTACAATTTCGATATCTTAGAGATACTTTTACAACAAAGAGATCTGTTTGGTTTGCTCTGCAGCCATCCAGTGTATAACATAAGTAAAGAGGTGTTCTCAGAGGTGTGACATGTTTCAGACGCAACACTAAGTGGAAGGTGAAATTGAGCCAAATTAAACACTCGCAATGGGTTTGTGAGTTGTTTTAAACAATGCAATCTCTCCATTCGAATTCAGATGTAACGGTAGCATTGATAATTTTCATCCACCAACTAATGCTTTAATTTCACAACAATCAAACTTTTTATATTCGGAATTATTACTTCTTAACTCACAGACTTACGCGGCAGTATCATGACTATCATAAAGGCTTTCCGTTTCAGTTGATTTTATAAGAACTAAATCGTTTAATTTATTGCAACAAGTATTATCAAAGATAAAAGTAGAGGCGTCTCAGTATTATTATAAAATTGTGCTCTATTAAAACTGAGGATACTTTATTTACGTATTTCTATCCTAAAATTTGTCGCAATTTTAGAATATTCCTCTATTTTATTCAACATTACTATAAGGAATATATAAGGCTAGCTAGGTACCAGCTAGTCGGGTACAAGACATAATCATTGAGGGCACCACATAATCTGATGAGTACAATATACAGGAGTGCATCAATATTCCGTGCAATGCAGTTCTGGGGTCTTGGTAATTTCCACATGTTTCTGGCGGTAATTGTCCTCACCCTATATTTGGTTAAGTGACAAGAAAGTATGAATTATATTCAGCAATAACAACTGTAATAGTCAAGGGGCTGTAATAGTTAAGACCAGCTCACGTATGGGAAGCATCTCATAATTAGTTTCTCTACCCAGGCTCTTAAGATGTGTTTTGCATAACGCATAATTATGGACGAAGTTCAAAAATATTAAAAGTAAATATTCCAAGTTATTCAAAATTTAATTTATATTACATATATATAGTTGTAAATAGTAATTGGTACATTAAAAATGTATGACTCATAACAGGCTTTTCTTATGAGATTACATGCAAAATCATTGCTCATTACATTCTGATAAGCTACACGTGCTTCTATATGATATATTAATATCCTATAACTTGCAGTTTGTCTACAAATTTATTTATTCCTTCAATTTGTTCATTGACATCAGGGGTGAACATAAAACCAGTGTACAAATGTTCGCAAAACGCCCAGCCAACAGATTGAGGACAACAATAGAGGTCTTGGAGGCTGAGAACAGAGTCTGAAGCAGCAGCTGAAAACTTGCGAGTGCGCTGATCTTAAAGAGAACAACAGGTGGACAGAAGTGAAGAAGAGGAAGCCCAAATATCTAGTACCGGTTTAAAATAAATTTATTTGCCCCCCAACCAAAAATGTAACTCAACAAAAAATTTCATCTTCTAAAATGAAAAAAAAAAGCAAAATTATCCAATTGACTTTCAAAAAAACCTCAAAAAATCATGGCAAGCTCCAAAAACCCCTACACGCAACGTACATTTCAAGACCACAACTGTTCGAAGGGACAGCCACGCTCACCACATCGCTGGATTCGTGAAGAAACAGATCGGCACTGCAACTGCGGTAGGCGATGTCTGTGTACCCGGCGGCCGGTTTCTGGATATTGTGAGACCAGCTCGAACGGCATCTGAGCCCCGGCCCTGCTGCGAGGTGCTGATCGCCGGCACTAACGACCTGGCGGTCGGCGTGCAGCGGAATATTTACCACCATCTGGAGGAGTACATCGCTGCTGGATCTTCCAGCACCGATATCATCCTCACCACACTGCCTCATCGCCACGATCTAGACCCGACCCACCCTGTCCACTATCAGACTGTGCTCGTGAATACCTACATTGAGGAACTGGCTGCTAGACACAATATTAGAGTGTTAAACTTCGATGACATCAGCCGTAGGTATTTCACGAGACACGGCCAACATCTCTCCTGGCGGGGCAAGCGGTTACTGGCTGGGATGATCGTGGCGGCGATGAGACCTGCCACCCAAGAATCAGAAATGAAGGCGCAGCCGCGACTCTGAGGGAATCCTCGCGCAACGGCTGCTTCCACCGCCAGCATACCAACGCCCGCTGCTGCCCGAGGAGAGTCGGCGACCACCCCTCAACGGCCAGCTAGCATAAAGGAAGTCTCCTACGCGGACGCCGCGACGCTCCCCTAGTCCAAACATTCTGCAGATCAAAGGATGCTCTGCAAACTTAAAAGAAAATTCAGTTTTTTTAGGGGGCCCACTTTACAGGAAAGGACTAAATTGACAGACCAAAATCGGCAAAATCAGACAAATCAAAAATTACATGTTCAAGGTTCCCTAACACTACTCCACCAAAACGCTCATTACGCAACCAACAAATTGGATGAAATTCAGCTGATGTGTGCTGAAATCAGATATACTCGTTGTAACCGAGAACGGTTTTAACAACGAAAACCTTGAACTATGCAAAATTCCAAATTACCAATTGGCAGAAGCGTACTGTCGCCAGACCTCCAAAGGATGGTGTAGCAATTTTTCTGAGACAAAATTTAGTTTTCACAAAATTTCCAATCAAAGAAACGACCGCGAAAGAATTCGAAGCAGTTGGGATCAAAGTACAAACTAACAGGTCAACATTAAGTGTGATAGGGATTTACAGGTCTCCCAGTGGAAATGAAGATAAGTTTTTTTTTTTCAAAATTCGAAGTGTTACTCACTGACCTGACTAAGATGGGAGATCTCAACGTGGATGCGATGGACAGCAACCATCCATCCACCAAGCGACTAGTCGATTTGCTGAGGTCATTTGGCCTTGAACTGTTGGTCAAAACTCCAACGAGATTGACGGCTACAACACAGTCGGCTATTGATAACATCATCACAAACGTTGAAAATGTCACAGTGTCGGTGGTCAACACAGCTATCTCAGACCACTATGGCCAAGAGGCTATCATTAGTGGAAAACAAATCGCGAGAGAGAGAACCAAAAAATACCAAAACAATAAGAGACACGAGGCCAGAAAATATTACTCTCATCAACGCTTCCCTTTCAAAAGAAAAGTGGAATTTTCTAAATTCTTCACACCCAGTAGAGCAGCAGTTTCAAATGTTCAATGAATGTTTGAATTTCCACCTCAACACCTGCTGCCCTACAAAAACGATCAAACCTCTTCCAAAGAAGGTAAATAATACTTGGGTCAATAAAGGCATTCTGGTTTCGAGAGAAAAACTCAAGTTTTTCTCCGAAGTAAACAGAAAAACAGCCAATGAACAGTTCAAAATCTTTCTTCGAAATTATAAAAAAATGTACTGAAAGGTGATCCAAGCTGCAAAAGCGTATGTTGTCTCAAAATCAATTATTTCTTCAAATAACGTTTCTAAAACTGTATGGAGCATCATTAACAATAAACATCAAGAATCCAAGCAAATCACAGTCAAAATCGGGGACACCCTTAAGAGTGATGCTTCTAGGGTTGCCGACGAGTTTAACGGATTTTTTGCGTCTATTGCTTGTGGACGGGGCCCTTATCCATCGCTGCCACAGGGTAATCCCACGCGTAAACAGAGTCCAACAGCCTCAATGGCTCTGGCTCATGTAGTTGAGGAAGAGCTCGATAAAATCATTCAACAATTCCCAGCTAAAAAATCATATTATCTAGAATCGTGATCCATGTGGTTAATAAAACAATGCTCAAGGCATATCGTGAAACCACTAACTCAATTGGTTAATTTGTCTTTTAACTCTGGAGTTTATCCCTCTCTCCTAAAAATTGCAAAAGTGCATCCAATTTTCAAGAAAGAAAACCCTGTTCAATAAATAACTATCGTCCCGTCTTAATTTTGCCTGTATTGAGCAAAATATTTGAAAAAACTTTTTCTAACGAGAATGCTTTATTTCTGAAATAAAAACATCCAGCTTTCTGAACACCAATTTGGATTCGGGAAAAATAAATCGACGATAGACGCAGTGGTGAGTCTGGTTGATATGGTTGTAGAGGGACTAGAACGTCAGGATCAAACATTAAGACTAGTGTGTTCCTTGACCTTTATAAAGCATTCGACTGCGTTGATCATAAAATACTGCTTGACACACTACATTCTCATGGCATCTGAGGTGAGCCGCTCTTATGGCTTAAATCATTTTTAAGTCAGAAAACTCAAGTGGTTCAGATCTAGAACCAATTTTCTAAACCAATTCAACTGAGTTATGGAGTCCCTCAGGGCTCTATACTCAGTCCAATCCTTTTCCTGTTATACGTCAACGTCGTACATTCATCGCTGCTGCATGGTAAAATTGTGCAGTATGCTGATGACACGACTCTCTGTTTCAGAGATAACACACAAGAAGGTTTGGAGCTACAATCCTTTGTCGATATCAACACTTGTGTGCAATATTTCAATAGCCTCAACCTTCAAACGAATTCTTCTAAATCCAACGTGTTGAATTTCACACTGCGTCCAATGGACTCCCAATGTGGGTCAGCCATCATGTTGGCAGATTCCATATTGGAAGAAGTCTACTCCTCAAAATTCCTTGGAATACTCCTCGACCGAGGGTTGACATGGAATAATCACATTGACCATGACTGTGTGCGCCAAACTGTCTTCAGGAATATATCTTTTGAGGTCCTTGGCCCGGTACTGCCCCAGTCAGGTATTGATTGCGGCATATTATGGGCTAATTCACTCTCAACTTTCCTATGGAGTGGTGTTGTGCGGGGCCTGTACAGGCAATCATTTCCTGACGATGTTCAAATTTCAAAAAAAGCTATTCGTATCATCGCAAAGTTGAATTTCAGAGAGTCGTGCAGGACAGCATTCAAAACTTTGCAACTGTTGACTTTGCCCAGTCTTTACATTTTAGAAACATCTTTGTTCTGTTTGTCTAAATGTGCCCTAATCAGGGGACGTGACATACACGGGTATGAGACTAGAGGCAGAGATAACTACCGTACTGGAAGACAAAGAACGGTGGTTTATGAGCACTTGCCTCCGCAGGCAGGTGTTCATTTCATCAACAGTTTGCCAAATTCTATTACAAACGCCCAAACGCCCAAGGTGTCAAAAGCTCGTCTTAAGCGCTTCCTGGTGTCAAATGCATTCTACAGCGTTGACGAGTTTCTGGCGTTTAACTGTGAGAACGCCCAATTCAATGACTGACTCCAGCGCTGGAAGTGGGTTGAAATTGGCGATGGATGAATGAGACTGGAATGCATGAAAATTATGTAAGTTTGGACGCGGTGGTAATGTGGTATGCGAGTTTTATATTCATAATTAATTCTGAAGTTTGCCATACAATGTGTAATTGTGGACGAGCACTTAAAGATTTGATTTGATCCGTATATAAGAGACTCAGTGTAAATTAAATATTTGTCATATAGTTATGAAATTTGTATTAACTTTTTTTAGTATCGAGATGGCACTAAACAGGGAAAAACTAACGTTTTAAGTTAGCGGAAAAATCGCAGGGTCTAAAGAGAACATCAAATAGAGATCCATGATAAGTCAGCCTCCAGACTTATTCACTACCGGGACAAAAAGGACTTGCATTGGTGGAGGTCAAGACTGCATTGCGTATATCGATCCAAACCCAAACTTTCTTTTTACAGCATTGTGTTCATCGTAGAGTCTACTTGATGTGAACTGAACGCCTTAGTTGTTACTCTCAGGTGTGATGCAGATGGGGGATAATATTTTTAAATTAAGGTATATTGGGTTTTCAGCCCAGATCTGGTATTTTAGATTTTAGTTGAAAATATATTTTGTTGTATACCATTTATGGATGATTTCAAGTTTCGTCTCGGATACAACATACATGTGTGAATGTTGAAATTTAGATCCATTTCAGCTTCCTCTTAGTGCAGTGTCTGGAATATCACAGTCTGGAGTCACAGACTAAACTCCTGGAAGTGTATTGTGGGAAGAAATAAAAGTTCCATGTAACTTTCCAGACAATGCAATAACAGGAAGCTTAACTGAATCTAAACTAAACATTCGCATTGTATCAACATTTCACACCATATTTAAGTTGTGTGTAGAAAACTCGGTTGCCAAACCGTGCTTTGAAACCGTGTCTTAAACATCGTAGTGCACTCAATTGTGTACCTGATGAGACAATGAGAATACCTCTTCACCTAGATTACACTATATATTGTAGTTCATGCTTCCCTGATGTCGAAACGATGTAAGGAGTTCATTTGAAATTCTTCATCTTTTTTTCGATCTCTTCAGGCGAACATGACTCGATATTTCAGGAGTCAAGCTGTGTGAGTGTCAGATTTTAAAAGCTGCACTAAGATTAAAGTGAACCCAAAATTCACATTGCATTAATCCTACGTTAGGTGTATTGATTTATGTTATGGAATAGAGTATTTGCTTATTCACATGTAAATAAGGTGTCTAGTATGTAAGTCAACAAGCAGAAAAGACCAATCTTTGGGACGTTGTTTAGGGTACCTGGTAGTATAACGTACTAAAAGCCTCTGGGAGTGGCGGAAGAGGGAGGAATATAAACGTAATATGGGCATTGTAAGTAAAATATGCTATCTAAGATATTATTATCTAATTCAGTTGATTCTAAGTATTTAAAACAAATTATTTAAATCATGTAAAATAAGCATGAATTGTGGTTTGTAGTCTATATTCTATAATACAAACCCTTGATCTTCTGCAGAAAATACATCAAGGCATAATAAGCTATTGTATGGACAAAGGATATGAATTGAGACGAAGAATGCCTCAGGCCTGAGATTGGGGAGTCTATCAAAGGATGATAAGACTTGATCAATCTCTAATACATCCATATGATGAAAAATGTTCTTGACATCCATTTCTTAACGAATATTTTATCGCTTAACCTGATTTGTTCATAACCATTTTTCATAAACCATTTAATGCTGCCAATTATACCGTAGTAGTGTGTGTAGTCAGTTCATTAATATATTATGTATCCCATGTAAGAAAAAACATTAAACATTTTAAATTAACTTCCATAAGATTTCGATGAATATTTCACACAGATAAAAAAACACGACGAGAAATAATAAGAAAGATTTTAATTACAGAAACTAAAAATTTAAATTAGGAACTAAGCTTGTAATCTTTAAAAATTAAATACGTTTTCTATAAAATGGTGTATTTATCTTTGTATCTTTTTGTATGGTTATATACGGGAAAGTTAGTTTTCAGTAATCGATACGGTAATTGCTAAACTTGCAGTCCGTTTCAATACTAGGCTTATCCTTTGTGTTCTGTCTATTTTCACGCATGAAAGGAGGTTCCATGTAGGCTACGCCATTATTGTTCAATAGCTAGTACAACAAAGCACTCTGGTTTGCTGGCACAACATACACCATTACTCTTCAATGAAGAACAGAAAATAGAGTTTGCGTGTCTTAAAATTTTTGAGTGTGGGGGTGTGGTCCGATATTTTTTCAATAACAGACAATTAAAGTGTGTGTTGAGATCCAAAAAACCATTGATAGGTGAGCTAACACTATAGGAAGTCATGTTAAATATAATGATATGAATTAAAAACTGATATAATTTTCTAAATAGTGATGTCTTTTACACACGGGAATTTTTTATACACATATTTTATACGGGTATGGTTTTATAATTATTTCCTCTTTCGAAAATAATTATAAATATTTTCTTGCAGCAAATGATGAATATTTTATATAAATATACCCATTGTAACAAAAATATGAAGTTCTTCCTTAATTATAACTTGCGCCATAATACAATAAAAGTTATGTAAGACCAGATCGAAATATGTATACAACAAATATTTATTTGAGGTTTCTATGATAAAAGTTTTAGCGATGGGTAGTTCATCATTTTGGCATTGATTATATTTGGCATTTCATAATTTTAGTCCTTTTATGACTGGCACTTTTGTACCCTAATCCTTCTTCAGTTTAAAATCTGTTGACTGAAGATGACTATCCGCAGCAAAATCTAAACATTTCAGAAACGTCATAGTGTGATCCACAGTTCCTAGAATACACGGTACGGATCACGAGGCGAAAGCGCAGATGACGCATGACGTCACTGGAGCAAGCTATTTGCGTCTGCCTCGTAAGATTTATCACTTTGTTACTAACTGTTTATGTGATTCCTATAACAATGTAAATAAGCAATAATTCTTATTTTTTGTTTTACTTTTTTTTTGGTAGATTTACTTTTTAATAAACCCGTCCGGTTAGACGTCTTTGAATGATTCACTTTGAAAAAATGTTGCACTAAGCGGATCTTAATACACGACAAAGGTGATAGTAATAATTGCATGTACGGAGGTAGCACACGCTTAAAGATAGTGTCGGATTTAACAATGCACAACAAAATATTTATTTTGTTAAATTAAGGCCATATGTTTTGATAAATATAGACGAGTGATATATGTTTGTTTCTGAACATTTATTAAAGACCAATATTCACTCACGCAAATACAAACTGTAATTAAAATAGCTATGGAGAAAAGTTTTTGCCTTGATTTCACGCGATTACAAAAATGCTTATATTTGTGTGAATATTATTTCTCATTCCACAATATTAGTGGGCAGTCTTTTGATGAATGCTATAATTTACACTTGTGTAGTGATAGCGATAAAGTGCTCTTATGTGACAATCCTCTACAGGCTCTTGCCAAATCTGTTCAATTGTTTACCAAGATGGCATAAGGCCCACTGTATACAAGACGTATTTTGCACGCCAATATACAAATCATATTACTCCTTTTTTCCATTGGATCAAGTTTACGTGGCTAAAATGTGATACAATCATAGGGATTTTATAAGGTCCACAGTACGGTGACGTCATAATACCTGTTATGTTAAAAATAAATAATTTTCCTACATTTTAAGCATAGATCAATTAAATTTTAGAAATATTCTTGGGACTAGTGACGTGACACCTTGTGTTACGCTGTGTTTTACATAAAGAACTTTTAGAACACAGCATGCGAGCTACGACAGTTTGGAGAATTGACGACGTTAGTTTTGTTTAAGACCTCATTTCATTAAGTATTATACCTCAAGGGATCAACAAGCATGCATATTTTGATATTCGAATGCTTGGAAGTTCTACTGGCCAGATATCACTGACAAATAGAATTAGATTATAACGGTGGGCGGAAGCCCTAATTAAAAATTAAAATAAGTATACGTATTTTATACATCCTAATCCTCACTATCACGTCTTAAAATCAAAATTGTTATTGAAAATATTATTATTGTAACGTAAACAAGGTAATCGTGTGCCACACCACATGTCGCGTAACGGGCTTCGCTGAACTTGCTTGCAACACTTCATATATATTATTCTAGAGCAGACCAACGGCCTTGATTATGGATCCTTTCAAGGCCTACGGTCCGACATACAGACGGGTAAACATACAGAAAGGAAATGCGTAAAATCCCCCCCCCCCCCGGTACACGAGAAGAATTTATTTCGGCCTACTGAGAGACAGGCTCTAATGACGCTCAGCGAAATTCCATTATTGGACATGCACCATAACATAATTTATTTTTAATTAGGCAGAATACTACAATGCAAAATTGACTGAAATCAAATCTTGTCATAAACTTTTGAACATTGAGTGTCCACTCTATTAATTTATTCAATGATCAAAAATCCCAAACGTTAAAATAACATATTATTGTAATCAGTTTGTTTTTAAATTTATTTATTCTTCTATTTTGTTGCTGCTATTATGGTTACACGAATGACGAATGAAAAATAATAAAATACTGGTTTTAATGTAATACGTATCCTTTAGACTATTTATAATAAAATTACGTTTTAACAAAAACAGCTTAAACTATATTTAAAATTAAGCGCTGTTTACTGACCGTAAGTAGAGATAAAATATAAAGATGTAATAGGATAATGAGACACAATGGAGGCACTCCTGAGGAAGCGTTGAATGCCGCAGGCTGACCAGTAATAAGAGATAACCTCCAATAAGTGTATCTCCTATAATAATACGATATAGTATCTCTCCTCGTATTTGGAAATGAGCTGAACATCCATTACTTAACAAATATTTCGTTTCCTTCATCTAAATATTAAATCATAAAGGACTATAGAACCGAATTTGGTTCTCCATATTAATATATGAGAAAACTATATTTCTTGTAAAGATGCATAATCATTAAGTTTTTATATTTTACTATTTGGCTTCTCACTAAAATTTCAGTAACCAAAATAAGATTAAATAATTTATGGAAATAGTTCTTCCCCGCAATTCTACTCTCTTTTTACTCACTGTCCTTCGAAACATGGGCTCGTGAGCATTCACAGCTCTGACGGTTATATAACATCAATACAAGATTTAATATGATTGCCCAAGCAGCATAGACACGAAATTAAAATGTAATAAGAACTCGGAGCTGATCATATTTTTTACCAATTGATCACAATGTAAGGACGATTTACTTTGCCTGTAAATTGTACTATTCCGACACAGATCAAGCGTAAATGACGAGTTATCTCTAACCCTCACCACTATTAGTGCATTGAAACTATTTAATATAGAAACCCCACTGAATCAGACTGTCAACCTCTATTACGTATCATACTGGGCTTGCTATGTTTTCTTAGATAATATTACCTACACCACCCCCCTTTTCAATGTGCTTACTAGCTTCGCATGGAGGGTGTCACCTTGGTTACTAAAGACAACCACAATTCTACAGTTTTAAAAGGCCACCTGTTGACTCGTAAAGATATAATAAAACTATACCAGTGTTGTAAATATTGGTATGAATCCACTATCACCATTTGAAAAGAGTTTCTTATCTGGTACTTTGAAGTTTAATAAACCTTTTATTTCTGTCTACCTGATAATGAAATCATGCGGTATTTTCGATGATTAGGGAAACAATTTTCCAGATACATACTGGGTGAGAAGAAATAGAATGGCTGGAAGCAGGGAAAGACTTAATCGATAAGAAAGGTCATAAATTCATCTCAAGGTGCCAGACCGACAACAAACTACGACATTACGCTTTCTTGGCGGTTGAAAATATACCCATTATTTCCTCTAAATCAGTGGTTCTCAACCTTTTCAACGCTGCGACCCCCTTTTTAGGTTGAGAATTTTGGCGACCCACTTCTTGTAACATCGTAAAGTAAGCCTTGTATGCAAAAAGACAGCAATAATTAGTTTTAAAAAACATAAAAAACACTATTCAAAACTATGTAAAAACGTTAGTGAGCACTAATTTCTTAATAATTAATAAACGATCCGGTAATAAATGTAACGAAAGTAATTTTAATCATTTTCAATTCTTCAATATCAAAGCAGGCAAAGACTGTGCGCAGTGTATTTACAGAAACTGACGCGTGGTGTATTTAAAAGCCGCGGAGACAGCCTGACATGGAGCTGCGCGCGCAGCCATCGCACGGCGCAATTCGTCCTCCGACAAGCCACTGTGCCAGTGTGCCAGTCGACTGCCTGACGTCTTGAGAAATAGTGCGTACTTTGATCTTCAAATTGAACACTCAAGTTTTTAGTATTAATAATGGTAAGTTTTTAAAAAGAAAAGCTTCATGTAGCAAAAGTAGTTCCGAAGTCTCAAAACCAAAATGCCGAAAGTATAATAATACATATCTACAGTTTGGTTTTACTGAACTTGAAAACAAACCTCAGTGTGTTATTTGTAGTGAAGTTTTATCAGTTGAAAGCATGAAACCTTCAAAAATGAAGCGTCATCTTGAAACTAAGCATTCTGCGCTGAAAACAAAACCAGTCGAGTTTTTCCAGAGAAAAACTGCTGTCCCTTCGCAGCAACAGGTAAATATTAAAAGTCATACTGATGATAGCAAAAATGCCCTCAAAGCTTCGTACGAGGTAGCGCTAAAGATTGCTAAAGTGGGGAAGCCACATACCATTGCTGAGGAATTAATTCTTCCTGCCACAATCGATATGGTTTCAAATATGATTAATCCTCAAGAAGCTGACAAGCTAAAAAAATCCCACTATCAAATGACTCTGTGTCACGACGACTATCAGACATGGTGAAAGATGTTCAGAACCAGCTAAAGATGCAAATAAAAGAAAGCACGTTTTTTTTCGATTCAATGCGACGAATCAACTGACATTGCTAACTGTGCTCAGCTTTTGTGTTTTATTAGGTATGATTGCGGTCACTCTATTAAGGAAAATGTATTTTTTTGCAAATCTTTGCCAGACCATGCCACAGGTGAAAGTCTTTTTAAAGTGTTCATTGAGGCAACTGAACCATTTGAAATTGATTGGAACAAATGTGTTTGAATTTTGTAGTGATGGTGCAAGAGCCCTTTCGGGTAAAAACAGCGGATTGATTGCCATGTTGAAAACGTCAATGCCAAATGCAAACTGGGTGCATTGTTTTTACATAGACAAGCTTTAGCAGCTAAAGGATGACTTGCGTCAAGTTTTGGCTGAGGCTATCAAAGTTGTTAACTACGTCAAGAGTCGACCATTGCACAGTATATTACTTAAAAAACTTGTGTGAAGAGGTAGGAGCCCTTCACAAACATTTGCTATTCCACACCGAAGTGAGATGGCTGTCCGGGCAACGTGTTGAGTAGCGCTGTTTTCATTGAGATCAGAAATGTTGCTTCTTTTAATGGACACTAAACATGAACTTTCCATTTTTTCAGCGATGAAAAATGGTTAATAAAGCTTGCTTACTTAGCTGATATTTTTTCTCATCTCAACATTTTGAACTCATCCCTACAAGAACCAGAAACAGCTATTTTTGTATGCTCAAGACCGAGTAAATGCATTTGTAAGAAAACTTACCCTTTGGAATACAAGAATAAAAGATGAAGACTTTGAAAATGTCCAACTTACACAAGAATTCAAGGAGTATGCCTCAAGTATTGGTGACACATCCATTGACACATCATCTCTTTCATTACTCATATCATCACACCTTGAAGCCTTGATAAAGCAGTTGAATGATTATATTCCTGTTAAAGATACAAGTGGATCTGTGTGGATAACAAAACCATTTTCCGAAAAAGCTGTTCAAAAAGCAGAATTGAATGCTGGCCTCCACGATGAACTGATAGATATATCAAGTGATCAGTCATTGAAACTAACTTTTGACGATGTTTGTCCCGACAAGTTTTGGCTAAGTATAAAGAAGGAACACCTAGAATTGACCAAAGTAGCATTAAAGATTTTGATACCTTTTTCTACTTCTTACAATTGTGAAAAAGGATTTTCCACAATGGTGAATTTAAAAACCAACTCAAGAAATCGTTTTGGCACTGGAAAATGATATTATTTTGTGTTTGACAAAAATCAACCCCCACATTCTACAGTTAGTTAATTCAAAGCAAGTTCAAGTTTCTCATTAAGTCATTCTGCTGGAATTTAAAAAAAAAGGATTTTTTGCAATGTATTTTGTGTAGTGTGCCTTTTTAGAATAAACAAATTTTGTCTCACAACAATAAGGCCTACGTTACGATACAAGCGGCGCGGCAGGCACCAACATTTTTAGCAGCGATGTTGAGTCATTTAGAGCTTCATTTGTTCCTTTTTGTTAATTATAGTTGTATTTTAAATAGTATTGATTAATTTTATTGTAAATTGATTAAATATACGTATTGTATTTAACAAGCGGACTCAACTCAGTTTCTAAATAAGTACATGGTCGCTTCATTTGATATTCGCCGCTCATATGGTATATATGGCCTGAGTTTTATTAGTTTTTTTTTTCATTTATCACCTATCTCCGCGACCCCCCCCCAGACCAGTCCCGAGACCCCCCTGGGGGTCGCGACCCACCGGTTGAGAACCCCTGCTCTAAATTGTGTAGAACGTTCAAGCAGACATAGCCTTGTAAAATATTGTTTCCATACATGACAGCTAAGTTTTTAATTATGACAACTTGGAATGTTCAGTAAAATTATTACAATATTATATTGTTGTTTCTATGCACTTAGAGATTATAATAATTTGTAATATTGCTCAAAATTAGTTGCCTATGAAGTATTCAATAAACATGCGACGCTATGCACCTAAATTTTCACAGCAATACCGTGCTGCCTCACAATCATTGTTCTTTTGCTACCAGTACCAACAATAGTCTGTTATTTATAATATAATAGTCATTGTCACATGTTGCTTTTTTGTACTTAAATTTTTATCCCTATACTCTTTTATATATATATATATATATATATATATATATATATATATATATATAATTTCAATAAACATTGCGTTTAAATAAGCAAACTAACATATGATCGGAAGACCAAATATGTTGAATTATTGATATTTCTGATTTATTTATTTAATTTATATTGCGCTTATTTAAACGCATATGTGACAGATACGGCCAAATACAAAATAATTGAATTGTAAAAAGTAAGCGCTTTGTAGTGTAATGGTAGCACATTCACCCGGCAAGTGAGAGATCCGGGTTCGACTCCCGGCGGAGCAAGTACTTTTTGTGATTCAATGTTTATTGAAATTAAATAAGGCTATTGCCATTTATACAATTTAACGTATATATATATATATAAAATTTTGTGCAAATTCTTTCGCATCATGTATTACTATTACTCTGTACTTTCAAATACACATATTCTAACATTTTTAGACCATTGCTGATTTTATACTAGACATTTATTATTTTTAAAAAAAGGTAATAAAGCCACGGATTCAAAGTAAATTATCGCCTAAACCGCTAATAGAGCTCCGGTGAGACACTGTTGACCATTAGATTCTGGAAATTGAAAACCATTGGGATATCACCCTAAACATATTATGAACTATCATAAAAACAAATATAAATACTGTTTTTAATGTGTAACAAAAATGGAAATATAAATTTATATCTACGATAGTTCTAGCTTATGACAAGCGGCATGTATACATTTTTATTCATATAAATAAACTATTTTTATCTTTATTTTTTGTAATACCTTGTTTTTTATGACAGAAAAAAAGAACTGACAGAGACTTGCGTAAGCAATGTAATCCTGGTGCATAGGGCCCTATTTGTGACACATATTAATAATTAAATAACAAAAAAATATTTGTAAACTACTTTTCTTTTTTATCAATAAAAACATTTTTACTTTATTTTTTATTTTTTTTACTTTTTCCATTTTATACACTAATGGGAGCGTGCATCATTTCGATATTTTCAAGGTACCTACACAACAAAGAGTTGTGTTTCGTTTACTCTGCAGCCATTCAGTGTATAATAAAATTAAAGAGTTGTTCTCAGAGGTGTGACAGACTTCCGTCGCTGTTCTAAGCGGAAGTGGAGCCAAATTCAAAATTCACAATGGGTTTGTGAGCTGTTTTAAATAATGCGATCTCTCCATTCGAATTTAGATATAAAGTACCAATAATCATTTTTAGCTAACAACTAATGTTTTAATTTAGCAAAAATCAAACATTTTATACTCGGTTTTATTATTCCTTAACATAAATGAATTTCTGGAGATATGGTTCTTTATTAAGCTTCTTTATTATTATAATAATATACGTGTGAATGTTTTAAATGTAGTGCCCTAATGCTTCCTCTAAATGCAGTATCTGGAATATCACAGTCTGGAGTCACAGACTAGACTCCTGGAATTGTATTGTGGGAAGAAATAAAAGTTCTATGTAACTTTCCAGACGATGCAACAACAGGAAGCTTAACTGAATCTAAACTAAACATTCACATTGTATCAACATTTCCCACCTTATTTACGTTATGTGTAAATAAACTCGGTTGTTAAACCGTGATTAGAAAACGTGTCTTAAACAATCGTGTCGTGCACTCAATTGTGTACCTGATGAGACAATGAGAATACCTCTTCACCTAGATTACACTATAATATATTGTAGTTTATGCTTCCCTGATGTCGAAACGATGTAAGGAGTTCGTTTGAGCTTCTTCATCTTTTTTGGATCTCTTCAGGCGAACATGACGATTTCAGGAGTCAAGTCTGTGTGAGTGTCAGAGTCTAAAAGCTGCAATAAGATTAAAGTGAACTCAAAATTCACATTGCATCAATCCTACGATATTTGTATTGATTAATGTTATGGAATAGAATATTTACTTATTCACATGTAAATCAGTTGTCTAGAATAAGTAGAAGTTGTAAGTCAACAAGTAGAAAGACAATCTATGGAACGTTGTTTAGGGTACCTGGTAGTATAACATACTAAAAGCCTCTGGCGGTGGGGGCAGACAGGAAGGGATATAAACAAATATCCCTTTTATATTTATTGCCTATTTATCATAAGAATGTGGTCGTAAAAAAACTTTCGATGTGTACAAACTTAAATTGAAAATAATTATTTCTACATCTCGTTTTACTATAGTTTTTTTTTTTATATATATATATTGTTAATGACATGTAAGCTCTCGTAAATTGGTAATTTTCGAAAATACCGTTAAAGCAACACGTCTTTCGTCAACAATATCTTTCAGGTGCTTCAAGTCTTCATTCAACAGGAACTCTTGCCAGACAATAAGTTGTAGAGAGTTGAATTTACTTTAACATGAGTTGTTGCTGTATTATTATGTATCAATTTATACAAAAGTTATAGTGTTTTAAAGGTTTTACTGGAATGAGCTATTTTGGAAGGAACCAGAACTTTAAAAAATAATTTCTTTGTACTTTCATCTCCTTCTATATGATATTATTCAGTCTTCAGTAGCGATCATAATAGGTTGGAATAGTAATAGTGATTGGCAGGGGGGAGGGAAAAAAGGAAAAATTGAAATAAACAATACTTGTGGAATAAAAATGTTTTGAGGTCCAAACTTGTTTTTACGATTAGAATACAAGTTAGCCACGACATTTCGACGTTTAAAAAGAACCACAGATGTACGTGATGATAAAAGCAAGTAAGAAAAGATGAGATAACAGATTGAATGTACTCACGTCTGAAGTAATTCTAAAATTACATTAATGCACAAAATACATGTTGACTACGTTTCAATACAAACTTCAGGTTCTCTAAACAATTAACTCTGAAACATTTGCATTATTGAGTTATTATAATTATTATATTAATACAAAAGGATGAAGGCAGGTTACTTTATTTCCACTCTGCATAATCCTCATTAAAGTGTTACAGAAACTATATTAAAGTTTTATGTCCTCTCAGACTTTGATGGTGCAGCAGACTTTAAGAGTAGTGATGGATTACAATATAATATAAACCAAGACTACAGATAGGAACTAGCATATAAACTAAAGTCACTGTGGTTGACTTTTCTTCAGTTTAAATATTGTACGCTACACCCGTCTAATAAAATGTTATACCCTTTGCCAATCTGTAGGGTTTGCTATGTTGTTATATATATAATATATATATATTACATATATATATGTTATATATATATTATATATATATATATATATATATAGGGTGTTTCCTAAAGGTGTTCCAATATTTTGGTATTTTGTCCTAGACGTGAAAATGAGCAAAAAAATTCATATGGAGGTATGTCCTAAAACGTTTAGTTTTCCGTCTATCTGCCTGTATGTGATTTTTTACCAAAGAATTTATGAAACTGCAGTTGTGTTGGCCTTTTTATGCCCATTTTGGAAAAAAATATGAACAAATTATCTTTACCCGTTTCAAAATGGCAACCAATCATAAATTTTGATGTTCAATTCCGCAAAATCGATACCCTGTATGAAACTTTTACATGAATATTAAAATGTTGTAAACTTTATTCTAAATCTAACAGTGGTTGTTTCATTAAAATCGGATAAAAAACAACTGATTACTACTATTAAACATAATACCATATTTTAAACACTACACAACAGGAAGTATAGTTTTCTAAACTGTTTTACTCTGAACAGCTGATTTAAAGTCAATGAGCTGATTAATGTGAATCACATAGCCCTTACTATTTACGATGCAATTATATATATATTATATATATATATATATATATATATATATATATATATACTATTATATAATTATATATATGCAATTAAAATAAGCTGCATTATTTGTTGTAGAGATGTTGTATTAGGTAGCAGTATATAGATAGCTAATAGGTTCCTTTTTTGTTTTTATGCTCTTTTTGTGTGTATTTCTAAAAAAATTCCTCATCCTCATTACCTTTCGTTACTTTTTATGTTAAAATCAAAGTAATAAATACAATTGTGTCTTTCAAACTTTACCATATGATACTCGTAATATTTAAAATGCTAAATTAAAAATGATCATATCCCTCGATTTCATTAATCGATTTAGCAGTAAAAGATTCAGCCGCTTATAGAACTATTTATAGAAAATTAATCGATTGAGGCAGTAATCCGTAGCTGTATATCAGTGGTAGTGACGTCATTCGGTTTCTGTCAAGGCAAACTGCCCCACTGTGTACCAAGATGGCACAATGCCAGAGAAATATACGTAATAGAGATGAAGGACAACTACACATTACATGCTCTCTAAGATTACATCAGCCATTCATGAGTATAAACGCTTTTTAAGCATCAAACTTTCAAGAAACCAGTAATTATAATGTTTCTTAATGTGTTACATTAGAATAACAAGCCACTTCATTGCACCTTTACAAACGAGATCATATTTTAACATAATATCCATATAACCCGACAGGTCCTTCTAAAAATCCGTGTCATTATCCAGCTGATGTCCGTTTGTCCGTTTTGGTAACTATAAATTATTATTGATAGAAAAGACAGAGATTTGTATCTTGATACATAGGTAACTCTTGATCCTAGAGAGAACTTTATCGGTGTTAAGGTCAAGAGGTCAAAGCGCAGTACATGATGATACCTATCGTATCGGTTCATTTTGATGGCCACTATTAATTACTAACTGTTCATTTTCCTTTACTATTACATCAGTCGTTGGAATGCTGATAGATCGTGGATGATACTGAACAAGAGTCAATAACAAGATATGTTGCCATGCCAGCAAACACAACCAACCAGCCTGTCTTGTTTGCCATTAACCCGAGCTTTGAGTTACATAAAAAGTGCGACTAGTTACATAGTTAAATTGTCTCTGAAGGGTTTACTTCTGGGTGGTTTATACCTTCCATTTGAACGTAAACTGGGTACAATAAAATCCGATTTGTCAGGATTTCGACAGGACGCGGCCCCTAACCTCTAGAATGAACGAAAACTAATAGGTTCTTGTTCATTTAATGAAATGCATATGGTTGATTCATATGGAGTACTTTTAAAAAGAATAGTGCTATGGGCTCTTAAACATAGGAATCTTGATCCTAAATATGTAATGATAATGAATCCAAATAAAGAATGACATGTGAAGGGGCTGTGTATATAATGTTAGCTGTGCAAATTGTCGTTGTTTATCGCAAATCCCATCATTTAAAAACGAAGGTTTTCACAAAATTACATGAAATGCATGTGAAGTACAATTTTTACGAATTCCAAAAGTTATTAATAAATACATGATAGGATATAGTCTTGAGAACTAAATTAACTTTAGTAATGAACCTGTACATATACTTGTTATTATTTACATATTATTATTATTACATATTATACTATTATTAGGCTCGTAACTTGTGATAAAAGGACTGTAACAATCCTCTCGCTATTTTAACGGATTTTAGACCTCCAATTGAGAAACGTTTAAAATAGTTTTTAGCAACCATTTTCGATCTCAAATTAATTTAAGTATTTGTTCGTAAGAGTTAAAAGTCTTCGTAATTCAAATCTTCGATAGTATTACATAACCGTTATGGTTGTACATCAACAATTTTAAAGCCTCCATTTGTATAACCTAGTCAATTAGGCGAATTCGTGATTTTTTGTAGTTTGTTTACAAAAAAAGTTGAAAAGGTTTGAATGACCATTTTAAAATATTATGCATAGAATGTGTGGGATGCAGCTAGAATTACGTCAAATGTATGAATGTCAGAGAAGCAAACATCTGTAAGTGACAACTTATGTCAGCATGAGATTTCCTCTTACGTTAGTTGTATTTCATTCCCACTTCAGTCTCTACTTTAATGAGATAACATTGTAAGTAAAATTTCCTATAAAACTCTTCTACGAGATTGTTATTCCATTAAATGAATTTCAGTGTGTAAAAACACATTATTTCAATCGTGTAAAATAACGGTAAATGGTGGTCTGTAGTCTATATTCTATAATGCAAACTCTTGTTTTTCTACAGAAAATACATCAAGGCATAATAACCCATTGTGTGGACAAAATAAAAACATCAATTGAGATCCAGATTGCCTCAGGCCTTTGATTGGGGAGGATTCCATCAAAGGCTGATAAGACCCGATAAATCTCTTATACAACCATATGATGAAAACTTTCTTGACATTCATTCGTCAACGAATAATTCATCGTCTAGGCCTGTTCATACATTTTTTCATAAATCATTTGTTGTTGCTAAATTAATCCATACTCGTGTAATGTATTAAAATACTATTCATCATGTTCATGTAAGAAAACCGTTAAGAATTTAAATTTCAATTAAAGTTTTCTCATGTTAATTTATATTTACTATACGCACAATGCAAGTGTTTTAGTAACTAGTACTGGTTTGCATTACTTAAATAACCCAAAACAGCACAAAGCAATATTTCATATTTCAAAGTTTCTAAAAGGTTTTGTTTTTCTTTAAGTCCTACTCATATACGTGTCATACAATAAAGTCAAATAATTACTTTCAATAAATAATGGTCAACCAATATTCCAACAATCAGTTTCCTAATACTGATAATGAGGTATTATTTTGAAAGATACCTGAAAATTAGTCTAAATGGTATACTTAATTTTTTTATGTTTTTGGCGATCTTAAACATTTTAATTGTTGGTGATATACAACAAATTATATAAATAACAACTATTAAATACAGCACAGTCATGAATAAATTCTTTTTTATTTCATGTTCATTATAAGTATTGGTTATGTAGGTAATGAGAACCATTATTTTCTGTACGACAATATTAAAGTTCCATCTTACATGGGTTGCAAACTTATTTATGACTTAATCGTCAGTGACATTAATGTCTCTATGTATGGATAAAAGAGCAAACCCGTTTAATATGGTGTCTGAAGTGGTATTTCTTAAGTAGGTTTATAGCTATCTTAAAGACGGAAAGCTTCTCTTAAAGAAGAAGCTACTGAAATTGGAAGGACAGCGTCAACAGAATGAAGATACTGTGAAAAAGTTACCTGTCATAATTTAAGATACCCGAAACAGCAGTCTTAGACAAGCAATCCTCCCGAGCCCATTTTGGTTGTCATAAAATAAATTTACTTTCTGTAATATCCTTGAAAGATGTCCTCTTCCTAAAACGTAAATGTGGGGACAGGGAAGAAAATTCTGCTTTAATGCATTGTTCAGGAAGGACGTGCTGTAAAGACACAATTGTTTTTCTATGATCTTCAAAACGCTCTTTAGGAGAATTAATAATAATAAAAATAATATCGTTTATTGTGAGAATACAATACAGCATTTTTATAACAATCGTCCTAAATCTAACCTAACCATTCTCGCTGACAATGATCCACTTAAACATACTTGAAATCCTTACTTCTCTCTTACAGTTTACAGGTCCGACAATACGATGTTGTGTATGTTTGTGCACCAAAATGGTTTTCAACCAAGATTGTAATCTATATATATATAAATGAATGTTTGTGTGTTTGTCCTTTATAGACTCAGAAACTATTGGACCGATTTTGATGAAACTTTTTGTGTGTTTTCAGTGGAAATAGTGAATGGTTTAGATTCACAATTTGGTCCAATTTAAATAGTTTATTTAATTAATTTTTTAATTATAAATTGTTGTTGATGTTGGAGTGTTTTATATTGGATCCGATAGACTGCGCTACGACACGTAATACAAAGCGAACTGATACTTAACAGCTGTTAATACTTTCAGCTGAAGTTCATCAAAGAGGCAGAAACATTTGTTTACATTTAAAATTTAGAACATTTTTATTGTAAAGTGCTTGATCAGTAGTGTAATGCAGGTTGCATAGAAGACGTCATTGCCTAATTTTAAATTCAGATTGCACCAATGATCAATAAACTATCTAATGCAATGGTAATACTATTAAACGCTGTTATAAAAACAACCTCATTGTAAAAATCCATGAATGTTTGCACATAAGGTAATCGAATTTGGTTACATCGAAGGTAAATGAAAAGAGCCGAAAGAAGACACTTTATGATCGAAATTGGATTTCTTTGATACATTTTCTTGAAGGCACACTCCTAAATAATACTGGAAATATCTTAGACTGAAAATTAATTTTAACAGACCAAATTTAATTCTTTATAACCTAATTAGTTTACCGAGATTCATCCATATACATTACTTGTTCTGAATAACTTATCAACACCTAGCAAAAACCACGAAAGATAGAGGCAGGAATATGGTACGTACCTTCATAATGCGCCCAAGAGGCTCACGAAGGAACGACTATTAATTATCTCAGCAATGTTTAGAATGTGATAGAAAAAGAATAAGTGAGTATGGTGTACTGTTTTCAACGGGAAATTGCGTGCGAAGCCGCGGGCAACTGCTAGTTTGTTTATAATTGCTAGTTTTTTTTCTTTTTTTGTGGGATTGCAGAGGTCATCCAAATATAGTATGAACATAGCCCGCCAACAGTATCCATCTAGAGTCTTGTAGGATACATTCTGTCGGTCACACTTCAGGCGACAACGTATACAGATTTCTTCCTTGACATTCATTTTCTCAGTGAATTCTATTCATTCGCTTTAATGAGTCTGCATGTGTCTGCTGTGTCTGTGTTCGTGTGTAATGGTTCATCTGCATTTTTATACATGTTTAACAATTCCTCAAGAATATAAATTTGTAATTAACCAAAACCAATTAACAAGGTTTAGTTACTGATGATCCGAAAGATTGGTAATCTTTTAAAACTTTGTCTGAAGAAAAAAGAACATAATATTTACAAAATGTCCCTTTTTTACGATCAAGGTTTTCCATTTCATATGATTTCATAACAATTAAATAGTTTTATTTAGTAAAAATCCGCTAAATTGAAGCAATAAGTTATTTTATTTAAAACAATAATTTCGGATAAAGCCTTAATATTATTTAGTGCCAGATTTATTTTTAAACACATAAAAAATACATGCAAGTTTTAATTCTTAAAAAAATAAATTAACTCGACTAAAACTGAGAGTACTTGAAAACTTTATTTCGTATCTAAAATTAATCGTAATTTTGGTATATTCCTCCATTTTATCAAACATTACTATAAGGGGAAATTAAGACGAGCTAAGTACCAGCTAGTGGTGTACAAGACGTCATTGAAGACACCACATAATCTGCCGAATGTACAATATACAGCAGTGTATCAATGTTCCGAGCAGTACATTTCTGGGTTCTTGCTAATTTCCACATATTTCTGGAAGTAATATTGTTCTCACCCAAGAATTGGCAAGGTAACAAGAAAGTATGATTAATATACAGTAATAACGACTGTAATAATGAATGTATATACCATCTCTCGTAAGGGAATAGTTTCATACTTAGTTTCTCTACTCAGGCACAATATCCATACATTTCTGGGAGTAATTGTCCTCACCCAAGAATTGGCAAGGTAACAAGAAAGTATGACTAATATCGTAATAATAACTGTAATAGTCAGACTAAACACGGCGTGCCATACGTGAAAGTTTTCATACTTAGTTTCTGTTATCACAGAATTCACATTACATAACGTAGAAATGTGCACGAAGTTCATAACTAGTGAAAGTGATGATTCCAACATATTTCAAAAAATTGTAATATTACATTTGTTTATACTTGTATAGTAATAGTTTTCGGCACACTAAAAATTAAAGCTATTAGTACAGAGTAGGAGTATGCTACATCAGTTGACTCATATAAATTACATGCAAGATAATATTACAAGTTTATAGCTTATTTAATCTCAAAGGCTACTCGTGTTAGTATGCCACATGTTAAAATGCCATATAATTGAAGTGTGTTTACAAATTTCTTTTCTCTGCAAATTTTTCTTTGTCATATTGCCTTTCCATAAAACCAGCGTGGAAATATTCGCTAACGCCCAGCCAGGTCCCATGGAGTAAAATACAAAAATCATCAAACATGTTGTTATCTGTATAGAAAAGAAGCATCATGGAAAATTCCAACTCAATGGAAAAATTCGTTCTTGATTTATGGTGTGCACAGACAAGCTGACACAAATGAAAACTTTCCAGCCCCTTTTCTAAAGCACAGTAAATAAAAAGCAAACTGTTACACAAGGTTTTTAATGTTGTAAACAAAACGCTCGTTTCTCATTCTCTCATCTTCATAATTAAAAAAGTTCTATAACAAAGTAAATAATTAAACAGATTACAAGTATTTAAATACTGTAAATTTATAAACGAATTTATTTCTGAGCTTTAGTCACTCAGTGAGTCATTATTAATATTGTCTTAACATTATTATTAATTAAAGATTTTTCAGTGCTGGGATAGAAGCCGAACAGGGAAAATGCTACCGTTTTAGGTTAGCGAGAAAATGGCTAGGTCTAGAGAGAAGAGCAAATAGAGATCCGTGATAAGTCAGCCTCCAGACTTATTCACTACCAGGACAAAAAAGGACAGACTCAGCAAGGCGTACATCGATCCAAACCCCTGCCTTCTTGTTCCAGCACTGTGTTGATCCTACAATCGTTGTGTTGATCTGAACGCTTATTTTCACACTCATGGGGTGTATGCAGATGGGGCAATGTGCGAAATAAAATTTTAAATAATTTTTCTATTGATTGTGCATTCCGAACCATGTATTTTATGTTTTATTTAAAAATAAAACAACAATATATATACTAGTCTACCAAATAAAACATAATGTTTAAACTTTAAACAATCACGCAAAAAGTACATGTTTGTAGTTACGAACTTTCACGCGTAAGGAAATTTCAGACTGTTCGTATTTGAAAAATTATATATATATATATATATATATATATTATATTATATATTTATTATATATTATATTATATATAAATATGACATTTCAGCGTATATAGCGAAATTTCTGCAAAAAAGTTTTAGTAGACACATAATACGTAATTACTTAATCATGCTGTACTTTAACGTTATTAACTTTAAAATGATTCCAAATGAAGACTAAACATTATTTTCAACAATAGCCCCTTGACGTGGATCAACACTGTTCTATAAAAACAGTGTAACGAATGGCCAAATCAGGGGTCTAGAAGGAAAGTTAATAAGCAGTAGTCCCATTATGGGACGTTGTTTAGGGTACCTGGTACTTAGTATAGAATACTTAGTCCTAAAAGTACCTGCTGCTGGAGTAAAAGGACATTCTAGATGGGTAAGAATGGGGTAGGACCGCCTTCAGTCGAGATCCATGAGGAAGAATTTAGGACATTATTCTCAGTATTCTTCTTGAAAGAATGGGAGGCCAGCTCTTTACCAGCCTCACCAGTCAAATCAGGCAGGGGTGGGATGCCCTTATTTTGGGCTAACAACTGAGTTAAAAGATTAAGAAACCTCATAAACTCCGTCATCCTCCATAGTAAACAAGACCTGGGGGTGGGGCACCCTTTATTTTGGGCTAACAACTGAGTTAAAAGATTAAGAAACCTCATAAACTACGTCATCCTCCATAGTAAACAAGACCTATCAATCCACTCTTGCAACCCAATATCTTGACATTTGCGGTTACTGATGCACCACTCTTGGACACTTATAAGGTTGCTCATATTTAAGTGACAAATCAGTTTTTGCTGCACCCAGTGCAGGTTTAACAGGAAGGTATAAACCAACCAGGTGAACCCTGCTGATGAATATATCGTAATTACGTTGCAAGCTTGTGAATTACATGTCATATTATCTTAAAAGTACTTTTTTATGTTTTTGGAATCAACAATAAGAAATCTAACATAAAAGCCAAAGCGGCTTCCAAGAAATCCAACAATTATTAACAAAATGGATGGTAGAACAACATCTTGAGAACTAAATTAAATTTACCATCGAACCTGTACTTATACTTATTATTATTTAAGACTCGTGACATACAAGACTATTTTACCTGATGTAAGACCTGTAATTGAGAAATGTTTAAGAGTTTGCTTAGCAATCATTTATATGTGACCTGAGCGTAAATTAAGTATATGTTCCAAATACTTAAGAATACTTCGTAATTTAAATATTTTTTGGTTTTACGTACTGGGTGTATATCAACAATTTTAAAGTAACCTATTATTTATCCCCTAGGGTCATTTTCAAACTTTATTTTGAATTATTTAACCCCATGGCATAGTAAATTAGATGATATGGTGGTTATGGTATTTCGTTTACACACAAGGGGCTGGAAAGCTGTGAATGAAAATTTTAAAATAGTAATATAGAATGTGTGGGATGCAGCTAGAATTATATCAAATGTATGAATATCAGAGAACCAAACATCTGTAAGTGACAAGATGAGTTGTCATGACATTTCCTCGTGACTTTAGCTGTACTTCATTTCCGCTTCAGTCTATTTGAATGAGAACTAACACAATTGTAAAATATTATAGATGTTTCAAATAAATATCTTATAAAACTCTTCTACGAGATTGTTATTTTATTAAGTGGATTTAATACAAAGTCTGTAAAATACATTTTTTTAATCGTGTAAAATAAGAGTAATTTTTTGTCTGTTCTCTATATTCTATAATAAAACTCCTTTATTTTTTACAGATAATACATCAAGGCATAATAAGCTATTGGGCAGACAAAGGAAAAGTATCAATTGAGATCCAGATTGCCTCAGGCCTTTGATTGGGGAGAGGTCCATCAAAGGATTATAAGACCCCGTAAATCTCTAATACAACCATACAATGAAAATCTTCTTGACGTCCATTCCTCAACGAACATCGTCTAGTTCCGTTAAAAAACTCATCTGTTGTTGCTAAATTAGGTAACTGTAATGATTCACTAAGATATTATTTATCTCGTGTAAGATAAACATTAAGCATTTTAAATCTCAATCAAATTTGTTCTCAGTTTAATTTATTTTTACTATACGTACAGTTTCAGCTTTATAGTACCTTAACGTGGTTTGCATTACTTGGATAACTAAAAACAGCACCAAGAATGAATTTACATGTTTAAAAGTTCTATAAGTCATTTAATTACTTTCACCCAGGAATGGTCAATCAATATTCCAAGTGTCGGTTTCGTAGTACTGTTAATGAAGTATTAATCTGAACTATAGCTGAAAGCAAGCTTGTAGAATCGAATTTGTGAGATAAATACTAGTATGTTTTTCAGATAATCCTAATTTTTCAACTATTTGCTCCACTTTATCGGTAATACATTTTCCTTATGTTGTTGTTACGCAGTCAGGCTGCATATCGAAATGCGAGTGGTAAATCAATCGGTGTATATGGGCCTCTAAGAAAAGAACATTGACGTAACCATGGAGGGGGATGAGGGGAATAGGATACTCCCCCTAATGAGTCTTAATAATTAAAAAATATTTTTATAACAACAATGCAACTTATTTGAAATACAAAGGTTTACTTTTAACTAGGCTTATTAAATTTCTCCCAGATTTGTTATGCTCTTCAGTATATCCATCCCCGCCCCCAAGACTAAGGTACTAGTTACACCACTGCTAAGAATTACAAAATCGTACGTTCATTTTGGGTCGGAGGACTCTCTACAAATCGTTTCTATTTTTCAGGAGTAGCTCAATGCATACGTATTGTCTTAATCACTCAAATATGGTAAATGCACGACGTACTATAAGGCATAATTCTGTACAAACAATTTCGTAGAAGTCAAGAGTAGAATGTCAATGATTTCGTCTCTTGGACTAATGCCAGTATGGTGGTAACTAGTGTACCAAGTTGGATGGAAGCCAGAACAGGCATGCTGTCCTTGTACTAGAGCCCTCTTGCTGGCTACGCTAATTAACCTGCGCTGTAACAGGTGTGATCTAGTATTAAGTAGTAGGTCTTGATACAACGCCAACAATATCTAACATTTTTTTGAATTTTCACGAAGTCTTTATGTCTAATTTATCAAAATCATTTCCATTAATGTAGATGTTTCCGTTAATATCCCAATTCCTAGTGTGATATAACTTTGAATATATACAATGCAAATTGTCTCTAGGCTGTTGAACTAATTCTTGATATCCACGGTGCAGTGACGTCATAAACTTTTTACGTTTAAAATAAATTATAAGGCACTATTAACATGACACCCATACGTTATGCTGGTTTCAGTGAGTTACGAAACGTTAAGAACATAGCATGCGAGCTCCGACAGAATTGGAACATAACGACATTCATTTTGTTTAATACCTTATTCCATGAAGTATTACACCTCGGGGTTCAACATGAATGCATGTTTTGATTTTTGAATGCTTTGGAGTTCTACTGACCAGGTATCACTGACAAATACGAGACTCGTACAATTAGACTATAACGGTGGGCGGGAGCCCTAATGAAAATCTGTATATACGTATTTTATGCATTCTAATCCTCACTATCAGGTCTTAAAATGAAAACTATTATTGAAAATATAAATACCATTTTTAAGGTTAACGGCCATTTGCCATTGCGGATATTATAATATATCCTCTTGTTTGTTTCAAAAAGATTTAAGGCAGAAAATTAAGCACACAACTAAAAACTAATCAATAAGTATCGATAAACCCATCAAAGCCATGGTTCACATCTTAAAACTTTTTACTCAAGCGTATACCTGGAGGGCCAGCAGATTGGAACAAGTACCAATCATTTCACTTCACAGAACTAGTGCACTGAAGAACACATCTGCACACACCAAATAAGGTGAAAGACTGTGAAAAAATCAATATGGACCCTTCCAGTGATAACACAGCCCAAACGCCATCAGAAACAAAGGATGACAGGATGACGATGTTTGGGAAGAGGATCAAAGCCTACCCTACATTTTTTGTTTTTGATGAAAGTTATTGTAACAATAAAGTGGTGAATCTCCAAACGCCTGTTATCCTTTTAAATCATTCATTGTAAATATTAATATTAACTATGTCCGTTTATCTTCAGAAATTCAAGATAGTGCGCCAACATACTACCACAAGATGCACGATCAAGCAGCAAAGGTTGCTTCTTTAATATTTTTTCATAAACACAATAAGTCATTTACGATACACATATATGATTATCTCCACCGCACACGCACAACCAAGGACCCGGACCGGCCTGTTACTCCTCTTTCCCTGCTTCCTAATCCTTCTTATCAACTACAGTCTTCTCAGTTTTTTATAAAGTATCCTTGTGAAATGTGAATGAGGATGTGTTGCCATTATTCTTAAAATTCTTAGAATTTAGAATAATACTGAATTATTCATCTCTTAAATATAATTATTCTTAATGATTCTTTTGATTATTCTTGTGTTATTTTCATATACCTGACGATAGAACTTTCGTACCGAAAAATGTAGCGATAATTCTATAAAAATAAATATTTTTGAACTGTAAACAAGGTAACATACCACACATTTGTCTATCACAAAGGGCCTTCCTATGTTTTTCTTGTACATGCGATTTTCAAGAATTTTTAACACAATTAAAAATAAATGCGAGTTGAAATAACGAGAAATAAATAAATATTAATTGGGAACTAAGCTTGGAATATTTGGAAATAAAATAAGTTTTTTCTGTAGTTTTTATTTGTTTTTTTATATTTATGTCAATTTTTAAAACTGTGACAATTGTATAGTTATATACGGAAAACTTAATTTTTCAGTAATAAATACAGTGATTGTTAAACTTACAGTCCGTTTCAATACTAGGCTTATCCTTTGTGTTCTGTTCATTTTCACGCATGAAAGGAGGTTCCATGTAGGCTACATCATTATTGTTCAATAGCTAGTACAACAAAGCACTCTGCTTTGCTGGCACAACATACATTATTACTGTTCAATGGAGTACTGAGAGTAGAGCTTGCGTGTCTGCTAATGAGTGTGAGGGCGCGGTCCGATATTTTTTCAATAACAGACAATTCACAGGTGAGCTAACACTATTATGAAGTCATGTTAAATATAACGATACGTCTTAAAAAAAAAAAACAGAAACATTTTCTAATTAAGAGTGTTTCGATTGCACACAGAAGTATTTGTACACAAAAAATACATGTGTGTTTATCGTTATTTAAGATTAGAGGAAGCAGTTTAAAGATTAATGTATACTCGTATTAGTTTTAATAAAATTAATCATCGCTTTTTTACGCTTATGCGGCCGAAATCGTAACTAACATATCTGTTTTCCGGTTCAAAACTTCTTCAGTTTAACATATGTTCACTGGAGATGGCTCTTTGCAGCAAATACGAAATATTTAAAGAACGTGATTGTGAGCCACGGTTACTAAAATACACTTAGGGGTCGCGAGACATATGCACAGCAGACGTATGACCTCACTAGAAAAGTCATTTACGTCTGCCTCGTACCTCCATACATTACAATAGTTTGAATTTTATCACTTTGTTAATAAATTTCTAAGTGATTTCTATAACCATGTAAATAAACAATAATTCGTATTGTTTTACTGACAGATCTTTGTGTAGTTTTATTCAACCAATAAAATTACATAAACATGATAACACCTAAAAAGGCATTACATAATATTAATTAGTTGTCACTCAGTTTTTCATTGGCAATGCAAAAAGATAAAAAAAAATAATTCAGACGAGACACCGTTGTTGACGGGTTCGAGTCACCTGTCAGCTTGTTCCGCGACGCCGCGACGCGCCTGACCTCTATCGTGTATTCTAGTAACCGCGACGTGAGCAATGTTTTTAAACTGTGCGAACCTCGTATATTAGGCAAAACTTAAAGGGCGTTATTTTGTATAAATACTATAGATAAACTGAATTGCATATTGCTATGTACATCTTGGATCGAACAGAGAATAGGAAGTGATATATCTTGATTGGACTGAATTTCGACAAGTGAGAGAAACATCCTCGATCACCCTCTCACTGAAACAAGTTACAACCTACACAACGACATCCAGAATGTTTGTAAAAAATGTAATAGTCCACAGTTCCAAAGAGACTTACAAACTGTTCATGATTGACATTTCTTTGATAAAGGCTTTGGTTATACTATTTACACAAATATACTGACTTGTGTGCAAAGTTAAAAGTAATACTTTAATATAATATATTTGGTTACTGTGGACATTAATACCGTTGAAAATTATGATAATTTTAGTTAAACATCTATCCAAGCATAATTAATTATAAACAATCAGTAATTTGCCAGGGACTTGGCCCGCTATGTTCCGATTAGCGCCAATAACTAACTTGATCTTGCCATTAATCTGAAGAACTGCCATGGTAATTTTTAATACAATTAATTTACAGCTAGGATAGCCAGGATAGTTTAAAAGTACTTTAAACTTGGTCCCAAAGTCACCTATGAGCTATTATCTATACCTATTTCATTAAACATTACAGTAAATTTCGGTAAAAATTCACACAGTCGTAAGATACCTAGAGCAATTATGTATAAAACCATTTTGGTCTTAGGCTTCTGACTCTTTTGATTCAGTTGGCACCAATAACAAATTAAAATGATACATAGATTGGAATTATTCGCTCAAACACAAAAACTTTTAGATTAGAAATTTGCCCAAATTTGAGTATTAGTATGAGATTTTATTATGAAGTACAAAACAATAAATAGGTGAAAACCCCCAAAAATGACAGAAATAGATTTAAGAGCTAAACTAACACTAGTATCTACATAATTATCCTAGATTCTTCTGACAAATACGAGTATTTATTGAACTATCGATTTCTTCACTATTACAAATTCTTATTCTTAAAAATCAATGTTATAGGCATAACTTATACTAAAATTTAAAAAGAAATCCTGTTCTTTAAAATAGTTATAAAGAAAATATGGTATCTAAGAATAAGACAGTAAATATTATAACAGTAAACGAGTAATTTAATATCCTTATATTCTTTGATATCATCCTCTTTTGTAAATATAATTTAATCAATCCTTTAGCTTAAATCCACTATGGGAATATTTTAATACATCATTCAAAGCATTGTTTTACAAGATTTTAATTTATATCAAAATTTTGACCAACATCAAATATTAGTAATTTTATCAGAATCAAATTTAATATACTTTAATTATGTACATTACAATTAGTAAATATTTAAATTATTTTTGAAATTAAAAGAAATTTTAACTGTAAACCTTCATTTTCAACACCATTTCGACCATGAATTTAAATCAAGATTAATTAAACCAATACGTTCTAGAGTATCAAATCTAATTCACTAGATTACAAAACAAAAACTAAAAAAGTCAATAGCGTAGAGTAAAATCTTTACTTTTCAACATAAAAAATTGTTACTTTCTATTATTTTCTAACAATATTACTATCTAAATTAATGTCTATGGCCTATTCTTATCAAAATGAAAGATTCTCCAAAAATATACTTTACTTAACTATTACATTGTTATAATACATCAAAATATAATCAAATATATTTATAAATAGCATTGTTAGCATTGTTTTTATATACTATATACTTAGTAATTGTGCATTTATATACTATTTGGTAACAAGCGGCCTTAATCACCAGTTTACAGTGTAACAAGTATTAAAATAACAAGATAGTTATCATAACATCATTTCTATATTTGAATTTTAAATATATTAACTTTCTTTAAAGTGTTAAACACACACACACGCACACAACAAACAAAATTGATACAATAACTTTACTAACGTATGAAGAACTTATCACTTTAACGTATCTAAGATCATTTATTCATACGTGACACCTGTAATGTTTTTCTCCATACGAAAATCAATGAGTAAATACTACTTCATATGTCATTATGAAAAAAATATAACTTGATATACTTTTGTGTAAAATGGATTAATAAACTGTTATCCAAATTGAGAAAGTTGTTACATTTATTATTTCAATCAACATGTTTTCCCTTGTCTACAAGCAGTCACATCTAAGACACATCTAGGATGAAAGTCTTCTATTATTCAAATGTGTAAAACGCACGTTACTATAGATTTTATTTTAGATTATTGTAACGATATTCCCGAAAAAAAAACGTATAATTATGGTGTTTTCTTTTTAATACAGTAAATGTTGCCTTAAATGTGCAAATACATGCCATGTGTGCGGCTTCTATCGATGAATCAATAAATTGTTTTATGTCCTTTTTGGATACAATATCATTCACATACAGGACACATTTCCTGCAATACTCAATTTGATATTTCTTCAAATCACAACCACTTGTACACATAGGACACTAGATGTGACAAAATGTCTCTTCTGTGTAACTCATTTGATGTTATTTCAAATCATAATCTCGTGACCAAGTATAGTCACATACGCGATAAATTTCATGACAATAATCTGTAGGAGTTAATACATTACCACACTAACATATCACTTCATCTTTAAGCTTATTCACATGTGATTATGGGAAGCCTCTAATTTGACAGCATATCACATTGTACTCATCACTCTTGTGTAGATTAGAGTATGCCACTCTAATAAAGTTGTTTTTTCTGCAATTTCACATAGAACAATTGAAATGCTTCTCTCCTGTACTAGCAATTAAATGTAGCCGTAAGCTTCCTCTGTAGTTATAAGCGCATTTACACAAAATACTCTTGTAAGGCTTACCTCGTGAATCATTAAATGTTTCTTTAAATGTACTTTATCAATACAAGTACAGTTACACAGAGGACACTTGTTCTTTTCTGTGTGAATCATTACATGCATTTTTAAATCATAAAAGCATTTATAAAACAAACACTACCACATATGTGTAACACTTTTAGGGTTTCTCTTTCGAATGACTTAATATATGTCGCTTCATCTGTACACTGTTTCTACAAGCATAGTTACAGTTTAAACACTTAAACGGCATGGCATCTCTCCTGTGTGAATCATTAAATGTAGCTTTAAAGGTATTTTTCCATTACAAGTAAAGAAGCAGAGAGGACACTTGTCAAACTTCTCTAGTCTGTGAACCAATTGATATCTCTTAAAATTTTGAATATAAGAACTAATATAGTCACAATGCACGACACTTAAAACACTTTTCTCCTATATGAATAATAGAATGTCGTTTTAAACACTCTTCAGAGCTGAAACTGTAGCCACACACAGAACATTTGTATGTCTTCCCTACTGGGTGACATATCTTGTGTCTCTTCAAGTCTCTAATTTTTCTAGAAGCATAATAACATACATTACACTTAAATAGCTCTTCTACTTTGTGAACCAGTTGGTGTCTTTTCATTTCATTTTGTGAACAAACATATTTACATACAGGACATTCTGTAATCTTGGTACGACACACTTGGTGTCTTTCCAAATGTGAACTTCGAGTAGAAGAATAATCACAAGCATAACACTCAAATGAGTTTTGTACTTTGTGAATCATTGTGTGTCTCTTCATTTCATAATTTGAACAAACATATTCACACACATGATACTTCTTTGTGGCATGAAACATTTGTTGTCTTTTCAAATCACAACTTCTGCTAGCGGCATAGTCACAAACATGACACTTAAATGTCTCTTCATTTCAAGTTGTGAACAAATATATTTACACACAGGACACTCTGTAATCTTGGGATGACTCATTTGGTGTCTTTCCAAATCAATATTTCGACTAGAAGAAAAGTCACAAAAACGACACTTAAATGGCTTTTCTACTTTTTTGTGAATAGATTCGTGTCTCTTTAAATCAAGACTTTGTCTAATAGAAAAATTACAGTTATAACACTTAAAAGGCTTTCCTTCTCGATGATTCAATATATGTCGTTGCAAAGTGTATTTTCGTTTACAACTATAATCACAGACATGACACTTATACAGCTTCTTATCAGTATGATTCATTTGGATACATTTGAGATTTATTATATATGTTTCCATATTAACTATTGCACTGTGAATCTTGACTAAGTTTTCTTCTTCACTGATCATTTCAATGGTTCATTAATCAAAGACACTAAAACTATAAGTTTCATCATTATTTTATACAATAATACTTGTCGCCTATTAAGTTTAAATACACATAATATTATGGGCACTACACAACATGACTTTCCTCAAAATAAAAACCCATATTCAATAAATAAACAAGAGAAATACGGTATTTGGAGAAGTTAATAAATAGAGACCACTTAGATTGTTGGAGTAAAAAATATTTTACAACATATATACAAATCATGAGCTCAAAACAATTGATGGGTCAAAGTATATTGTATTTCTTATATTTAAACTTTACTGTTCTTGCGGGTTGACTGTAGGTGTTGACAGTTCGAACTGTTCATGTTAGGTCTTACAGTCTGTAACAAATAGTTATTGTTACTTACATAGATGTAAAAGTGTCAAGTTCTTAAATACACTATGATTCTAACAATGTCTTTATCAAAATTACAATAGTTCTCATTTCATGAAACCCTTAATGATTAGGCAGGTCAAAACAAAAATGAACTTGCATATAATCTTAACTATTTTTAACACAACAAATTTAATTACCGTGGCATTCTCCAGTTATTATAATGATTACTGTTATTATTTCCCTTCATACCATCAAGCTCGTGCACTGTCAAATATATTTTCTACATTGTGATATACTAAATCTGCTGCAGTCATTTTATGTTCTGATAATGAAACTATCTCAGGTTTAATTTTTTCTAAGTTAATTTCCTTTAGATGGTAGGTGTTGAATACTATGGTGTAAAATTAATAAATTTGTCATTGTTAAATTTATTCTTACTATTATTTGTAATAATCATGTCTTTTGTTGCCCACTTTTGTTTTAAATGTAATATCTGATCTTATGATCATGCAGTGCAAGAAATAGTATCAGGTGTTGTAACAATGGGTTTTTTTTTTTAATTTAACCCTTCCTAGGCATTGTTTACCTTGATGAATTAACTAAAACAGTATTATTAGACTTATGGCTATAACAATCTTTTTTATGATTGGGCAAGAGGGAGGTAGTGAGATAATATCTGTACCATTCACTTTTTGACACTGCATTTGTCATTCATGCATAGTAGGATCTGCGCACACAGCTGGTTTTCATGGCTGTTGTGATCAGACAACGGTGTGTATGAGACGTAAGACTCTAGAATTCAATTTTTACCTCTTCCACAGTTTAACTATGACAGAAGTTGGGATGGTGGTGTCATAAGAAGTTGAAGGTAATGGTGGTAAGAAAGCTTTAAGAGATAATAATTCAGGCGGAAAATCTGGCTTTACAATGTTAATTTTATCCAAGTCCTTGGTATCGTCAGCTTGAGAATGTTTCTGGTTACTCTGTCTACTGTAGGAGGACTCCAATTCGTTGTACTGATTAAGCACCTCTTGAGCATTTTTGGAAGAAACAATATACTTATTTACAAAGGTGGGATATAATTTGTAACACAAGGCAGCTACATGTGCTAGCATCTTATCCAATATTGTTGTGCCCCTTCGATTAAGGTGGACACCATCTCTAGCAAGATATAAATTGATAATATACAATTCCAGGTCAAGAAATGCCACACCTGATGTTTTACAAAGCCACCGGATATTTTGGTTTGTGCGCTATATGATTGCAGATCGAAAATCTCTTCTTGGAATAATACTATTGATAATAATTTTGGATTGTGGGAACTTATTCTTTGTATATTGTATCATGTTACTCATGGCTCTCATAACCTCATCCGGACATTTGTTATTACTCAAATCATTTGTTCCAGTATGTATACATACATTTTTGGAACTACAGTCCTATTCTCCATTTTCTTAATAAAAAAACAACTCAACTATTCCTCAAAAAAATTAAAAAACAGTTAAAATAAAAAATAGGTTTCTGACATGAATTTTCAAATGGTTTTATTCAAGCCATTCAACATACAAGCAATAGGCTATGTCAAATGTACATGATAGAAATAAAAGAACTAGAAAGCAGTTTAAATGTGATAATAAATTATAGGAAAACATGGTTACGTGCTATTATAAAATAATAATACAAGTTAGACACCATACAAAAACTAAATGCTGCTTACTAAATGCTTCCTATTTCCAAGTAAGTAATGGAGACAGGAATAAAATTATAATTACGTTAGTAATCCTATAGATAGGAAGAGATATTAGCATAGTTACTGTCCTAAAATTCTTTTATGCTATAGAAAAGAGTGTCTAAGACTTGATAACAGTTTTAAATCTACTTAGTGTTAATACTTTAATGGCTGCTTGCAGTCTGTTACAATATTTCATACCAGTTACAGGAAACGATTTGGAAGTTAGGTGTAATCTTGATCTATGGATACAAATGTTTTCTTTAAACATGGTATCATATGATTGAATATCACTATTGAGAAGTGATATTAAACTATCCTTATTAATAGCTAACAAACGCATGAAAATATAAAGGTTGCTACTGTTAGAACGTTGTGTTCTACAAATAGGGGTTTACAATGCTCTAGAAAATTAGAATTACTTAAGATTCTAACAGCCTTCTTTTCAACAACAATACCTTATGTACATAGGAAGAATGACCCCAGAGTACAATACCATATGCTATATGTAATTGGAAGAACGCAAAAAAGCCTGCCTTAGAAAGCTAATAGACATCTTAACATTTAGCCGTCTCAATAAAAACAAGACTTTACTAAGCTTACTGCATAAAAGTTCAACATGAACACTACAGTTCAGCTCAGGATCAAGAGTAAGACCTAATACCTTAGTAGTAGGCCTAATAGCATCAGTTGGTACATTGATACTATCTAGACAAAAGCTGAATGTTATGGACTGGTTTTTAGACGGGTTACAAGAGAGTCTCCGATAAAATTGATTCTTCAACCTGACCTCAAGAGGGAGAACCGGAATTGCGGTCAGAAAAATGAAGTTTATCTTCCAGGAGCTCACGGAACTGCGGGAGAGAACGAGGGAACTCGAGCAGTATTCAAGAAGAAATAATATCGAGATCAGCGGTGTGCCGATGACGGATGGAGAACGCATGGAGGCGGTGGTGAAGGACGTGGGCGCGGCGCTGGGGTTGCAGGTTGAGCCTGCTGAGGTCGCTGCCGCACATCGCGTGCCGTCTTTTAAAAGGGGAAGAGAGCAGTCAATCATCGTTCAATTTCAACAACCGAGCCAGAAGGGACCAGTGGATCGCTAAGTACCGGAAAAGAGACAGCTGACTGCCAAGGAGATCAACCCTGCGTTCCCAAGTTCGAGAGTCTTCGTGAACGACCACCTGTCACCTGCCAACAAGCAGTTCTACGCCAGGGTGAAGCAGCGATGCAGAGACGTCGGCTACAGCTTTGCTTGGTGCCGGGATGCGCGAAGTTCTTCGTGAAGAAGTCACCCGACGACCGCCTGATGAAGATATCAACGTTGGCTGACATAGAAAAAATCAAGTAAAATAATCTTTAATATATTACTGTTTTTTAGGACTAATTTTATTTTTATTATTTTTTGTTTGTTGATAAAGTATGTATTTGTTTTACCCTTATTTTATTTGTTAAGAATTTTGTAAAAAATAGCCATAAGGACTGATTGTGAAAACTTACATAACAAATACAGTTTAGAAAGCTTTTTCGATGAGCAAGGGAATGCTTTTAATCTGGTTTACACAAATATTAGAAGCATAAGGAAGAATTTTGATGCTCTTCTATTAGAATTAAGCCAAATAAAACAAAAAAATTCATTTATTGCCTTGAGCGAAATTTGGATAAATTCAGATGAAATTAACTTTTACCAGATACCCGGATATAATGTTTTTCATTGTTGTAACGACGCATACAGAGCCGGAGGTGTTGTGTGTTATGTCGTTTGAAAATATAAGCGTTGATCAATTAAATTTTAACTTCAAACACTGCTGACGCTGTATTATTAAAATTAACTTTTAAAATTATTTCTTTTAAATTGTGCTGTTTGTACAGAATCCAGAGTTTTCCAGAAAATCAATTTTTAAGTGAGTTAAGCACGTTTTTTGTCTAATTTAAGCAACAATGCAATAGTTATTGGGTGACATAAATATAAATACTTTAGTGGATAACAGCACTAGTCAAACCTATTTAAACCTTCTAAACTGTTACGGTTTTGTTCAACTGGCAAATAAACCAACACGAGTTACAGATGTCTCTAAGACGTGCATTGACCACATGTTTATAAGAGATAGATATTTAAGTAACTTTGAATGTGGTGTCATTGATGTAGGTTTAACTGACCATAGCTTCCTGACTTTAAAAATTAAACAGTTCTTACAGAACATTGATTCTGTTAGCAGTTAGACCTACAAACAATAGTCAATAGTATAACCAGATTATAAACAGATTACAGAAAGATTACAGAATGTTGACTGGAGTAGTTGTTATGAAGCAAAGGATGTTAACGTAGGTTTTAATATTTTTCATAATATTTTGTCTAGAATTGTAAATAACTGTCAAAAAAGTGTAAATATAAACAGTAAAAATTAAAAAGCAACTTCTATCAGCCCCTGGATAAAATGCCAGACTTTTAAGCAAAATAAATAGGAAGAAAAAAATTGTACAAAGTGTACAAAAAAAGACCGTATGATATTGCTTTTAGACAGTATTACAATAACTTTTGTAAAAAAATATCAAACGAAATAAATAATACAAAAAACAATTATTATTCCAAGAAAATTGAATAGTGTAAAGTTGATATGTCACTTCAGTGGAAGATAATAAATCAAATTAGTGGCGCAAAAAATAAAAAGGGGTGTTGAAAAGATTGAATTAGATAACGGGGAAACTATTTCGGGACCCTGCCGCCGTGGCGCAAGATATAAGCAAATACTTCATAACATTCACTCAAACTCGGATAATGAGATAGGCCAATTACAGTTGGCGAGTAGAGTAAATTCCTTTTTTGTGTCACCAACCACGGCGCACGAAGTAGCCTCAATAATAAATAGCTTAAAAAATAAGAAATCCTCGGGTTTTGACAATATCACCGTTTTTATTGATAAAACAAATAGTTCAATATGTCTCACCTGTTTTATCACACATTATAAACTTAAGTCTCGCAAACGGAATTTTTCCTGAAAGTTTAAAACTAAGCATAGTCGTCCCCATTTTTAAAAATAATTCAAGCAAAAAAATTGATAACCTCCGCCCAATTAGTCTTTTGTCAGTTTTTTTTCAAAAATATTTGAGAAGATTATGAAAGTGCGATTAGTTCAGTATCTTAATAGTATAAAATTTTTTTAGCACTAAGCAATATGGTTTCACAAAGGGAAAGTCTACTGAAGACGCTCTTATCAATGTAACAAATTTTATTTACAATAGTTTTAACGAAGGTGAAAAGATTACGGGATTATTCATAGATTTTAAAAAAAGCGTTTGATTAAGTAAATCACAAAATACTTTTATGCAAATTAGAATCAATAGGAGTAAGGGGAAGTGCTCTAAAATGGTTTGAAACATTTCTAACTGGAAGGAAGCAGCGTGTAAATACAAAACTCTTTAAGTAGCCCTACTGTTGTCAGAGCTGGAGTGCCCCAAGGTTCCGTGTTGTCTGCTACTCTTTTTTTAATATTTAATAAACGATTTACTAGAATCAAATTTCTGTGGAATTCCAAGCGCTTTTGCCGATGACATAGCTATTTTTTATTCTAAAAAAAATATTCAGGATATATTCGTTAACATCTCAAATGATTTGCAACTTTTGAGGCTTTGGTGTTATAATAATAAAATGGAATTAAATGTAAAAAAGACAAAATATGTCAATTTTCATTTTAATGGATTCAGTTTCTTGTCAAATTTAAAGTACCACAAATTAGACTGCGTTGACATGAATTGTGTGACTGCTTGGTCATAAATAAAGAATTTAGTTTCAAATATCTTGGAGATATTTTAGATGAAAGACTTACATGGGAAAAACATGTACATTCGATACTTACACAACTGAAACCAGCTTTGAGAAAATTCTATTTTTTGAAAAAACTTTTGTAATGAAGTTTTTATTGAGACTCTTTATTTTGCGTTAATACATTCAAAATTACAGTACGGGATTCAATGCTGGGGAGGAACTTTTAAGTATAAAATTGAAAAAATACGTGTTCTTCAAAACTATTTTATAAGAATAATTCTTAGAAAACAAAAGAGAGAAAGTTCTTTTCCATTATACCATCAAGTAAAAATTTTACCAGTACAGCACCTGTTTGTTTACAAGGTTCTACGCTTGTTTTACATTAAAAGTGGTGACACAGGAACAAAACCAACTTTTTTACAGTACAAGAAGTTGCAGTAATAATGTTTTTAGAGTGCCTAGAGTTAGAAAATCACTATTCAGACAATCTTTTATTTTATGTAGGCCCAAAATATTTCAATAAAACTACCAATTAATATAAAAGTATGTTCAAATATTAGAGCTTTTTTCTCGGGAGGTGAAATACTGGCTGTTTTGGTTACGATGACTTAAGTTTTCTAAACAATGTGATTATGTAAGATAAATATAGGCTACGTTTTGTTAAAAGGAAAAAATGGAAGATTCGGCAGTTATATGATTACTTTAAATTTTGTTTTTGTTTTCTAATATTAATAATGTTTTAGTTGTAGAATGTATAGAATAAGTAATTTTAAGTTCTCAATTATGTATGCAATCTTCACACAGTTGGTGTAGCATAGTGTATATAGTGTATAGTGAGCACAGACGGCACAGAGCGTGGTGCTGCTCTTATCAAAGGACAGTTACTTTGCGTGGACTGAACAATATTCATGTTTTTGTTTGTGTAGCGCTGCCACGCTACTTGAAACTGTGGCAGTGTAATTCCTGTCTACAACTCTGTAAAATACCTGTATTTATTCTGGAAAAAATCATTATTATTATTATAGTTTTGTTACTAGCAAACCAGTCAGAGGCACTTAAAAATAAAGTGCTAACAGAGGCCTCAGCTTCACTAGGGTCCCTTTTAGATGATAACAACGTAACATGGTTAGCAAATAGTACTACTTTACCATAAACACAATTAAATAAATCGTTTATTGTCACCAGAAATAAGAATGGGGCCCAGGACAGAGCCCTAGGGAACACCATGTCTTACATTAGAAGAGCTAGAAGTAACAACTCCCTAACTTACAATGTGATACCTATTCTCTAAGTCTCTAATAGTCCTAAAGCTTCATGATTAAAAAATGTTGTGAGAGACAATCAAAAGCTCATGAAAGATCCCAGAGTGAAAAAGTAGTTTCCTTGATTTAAAACGCACCCTTCACAATATCCAACAGGAACTAAATTGCATTGACAGTCGATTTACCCCTTCGGAAACCGTACTGGGCAGGTACCAGGAGATGATTCTCCTCAAAGTAATTGTACAACTGCTTAAAAAAAATCAAAAACTTTGGCAAATATTTTAATTAAGCTATTAGGTCATTAATAATAATAGAATAATTCATCTCTAAGTCCTTTTTTGTAGACAGGAACAGTTCTTGCGCTCTTAGTATGTCTAGAAAAACTCCCCATATTAAACAAATTAGATGAGCCAAAAGGGGGGCTATAATACTGATCAAAACTTTTAATAAATTTATGGATATATAAAAAATGACCTTAAACTGAATGGCTTAAACTTAAAAAGTTTACAATATCAAAACTATGTACAAAGCACCATTCAAAAGAAGAGTTTGTTGCGGAAGCTAACCTAAATACACTTCTGCAGAGACATTATTATAAGGTATACCAAAGATAAAGTTATCAGACAGAACTGAAAAATAGTAATTGAAATCATTGGCACAAGCAAAGTCATTATTTGGTGGGTCTGCTTTAGTTCTATTGATTTATTAAATCCCCAGCAGTCTTACTCCGGGATTACTTGAACAAACAAACAAAAAACAGCATATCCTAGCTGTTTAGCTTCTTTAATTTTGCACTTATATTCTCTACGCATATTGCGAAGCAGATCTCATTTTAGCCATCTCATGTGTAAACCAGTCTCACCATAATCCTAATGACGGCTAATGCTTTATAATGTACTCCAATAGTTATCAGCTTTCTTGGCTTAGATACTTTTGAAAATACTTACCAAAGGCTTACTTAAAATAATGAAAAATGTAAATGTTGTACCAGGAGGCAGTTGGCATACAATATTAAACCAACATGCAGTGCTAAATAGTCATTAACATTATGGAACTTATCTTCATTAATTGGGCTGGCATATACCTTTCTATAAAGTACAGTGCACTCATAGACTGTTCAGTAACCTCAGTTTCAAAAAAAATGTGCTTGTGGTCAGCAATCTGATCTAAACTTACTCTAACTTCATAGTTCCACCCCAGTGGCGTAGCGACAGAGGAGCGAGTGGAGCCACCGCTCCAGGGCGGGGGCGACAGGGGGGGGCGGCGGGCGGACGATAAAATGGCGGGAAGCAGCCCCTTCCACGCACATCACGGCCGCGCAGTGTCTTTGTGTCAGTCAGTCTGTCATTGACAAAAGGCGTCCGTACAGACCCACCGAGTGATTGACTTACTTCAATTTACCTTTGCGTTGTGATTACAGATTTAGCGTTAGTGCAAAGTATTGATTATATTATTTATTTTGTTGTGATGTGATTTGTGTGGTGTTGATTTAATTATCTTTGGTATATAATGTCAAAAAAAACTAAGTGGTGCTGAGTATCGGAAACGAAGGTTAGAGAAAAGTCACGCAGAAAAATCTTGAACTTAAGAAAGTAAAGAAGTTATCTACCTACTTTTCGAGGGACACTTCAGTAGTTGCAGTTTCTCAAGAACCCACTTGTAGCTCACAAGTACCTACAAGCGATGAGGACTTGGAGCAAAACACCTGTAGGCTTACCTGAAGATGCAGAAGACCACGCCCTTCTTCAGGAACCTTTTTCTAAGGTAGGCCTAGTTAAAGCTGAAGGTACCGATTGCGAGTTGAACCTTAAAGAAAATGTAACAGCTGTTTATAAGTTCTTCTGATAAGGGTAAATTTTGAAAACACTCTTACAGCCGAACAAAAACGGCAAATAATAAAATTAGGCCCTCATCAGCCTAAAGGGCCGTTTCCAAAAGAATCAGAAGGGAGAAATAAAAATAGGGGATTTGACGAGAAATGGTATTTTCAAAAGAATAAAAGAAAACCAATTGAGTATAAAACGTAATTGGTTATGCTATTCAAACATCCTCAATGTTTGCTATTGTCAGCCATGCTGGCTTTTCAATATGGCCTATACTGATGTGGGATTTTCGAAAGGTAACGTCTGATTGGGCACATTTAGGTCGAAACATAAAAGACCATGAAGAAGATTCGCAAAGTCATGCAATTGCGTGTGAAATATACTATCGCTGGCAGTTTAGGCCTAACAGTTGATAGTGAGAATCTGGAGGAGATTAAAAAAGCCCACTGATTACTGGAGACAAGTTTTAAGGCGAGTGGTGGACGTTCATTATTACGTTAGCTACAAACGACTTACCACTGAGAGAGCACAGATTGTGTAATGACGATGAAGATGCAACTAAATCGAAAGGAAATTTCCTTGAGATAATACATATGTTAGCAAGATATATGACCAGGTCCTTGCAGATTTAATTAAGTTACCAAAACGTAGTGTTAACTACCTTAGTCCTCAGATTCAAAATGAGCTGATCAACCTGATTTCCAAAGAGATAAAAAAAGAAATCAAGGAAAGAAATGAAAAAAAGCCCCTATGTGTCTATTATCTTTGATACAACTCAAGATATAGCGAAAACCGACCAGCTGAGTACAGTGTTTCGTTATATAAAAGATAAAAACCTGACGAAGGCGACAGTGGCCAGTACAACTAGTCATAGAAGAAGCGTTCGGGGGATTTTTGGAAGTGGAAAAGCCAGAAATCAGAATACTTATCAAATGTTGTTTTTATATCATAGAAAAGTATTCAGATATATCTAAAGTTCGAGGGCAAGGTTACGATGGAGCCGCTAATATGAGTGGTAATATATTCAGGCCTTCAAGCAAGAATAAAACAAAAAAATCCTGCAGCTAAGTATATTCATTGTTGTGCTCATGCCCTTAACTTGGTAATCAACGAATTCAGTATCAAACATTTCCTGAAATCAGAACCTTTTTTGATAATGTTCAAAGTCTTTATGTATTTTTTAAAACTATATCAAGATGGGCACTGTTGACTAAGTCGGCTATGTTACAAAAAACCTTAAAGAAAGTGTGTCCAACAAGGTGGACTTCAAGAAATCAAGCCGTCGACGCTCTTCGATGTGGTTATTTTGACATAATGAAAGTAACTGACTTTCCTAACGTTAGAAGGTAAAGAACCAAGAAGAAGTAAACCAAGCTAAATCACTTTTGAAATATTTTGAGCAGTTTCCTACAGTAATATTGATAGTTATATTGAAAGTGTGTTTGCTTGAAACTATGGACATAATTTCTAAAAAACTTCAAAGTACCGAAGAAGACTTGGAACACGCAACAAAAATGCTCTTAAATCTCAAAACAAAAATTAACAAACTTAGGAATGAGTGGCAAACCGTTAAAGCAGATGCAACTAAGCTTTGTTTGCAATGGAAAGTTTTACCACATTTCATTGACTCAAGAACAAAAAAGAAGACAAGAATGTTTGATGAAGTGCAAGTTGATGACCCTATTAAAGACAATGAGAAACGTTTCCGGGTTGAGGTGTTCAACCGTAGCCTTGACATAATCACAACACAGCTGACAGAGCGTTTGAGGCTGTTACTCACATTACTAGTAGTTTCCAATGTCTGAAGCCTTCTTTTTTAGTTGGAGCAAGTGATGAAGAAATCTTAGAATCAAGCAAAATTTTGATATTAAACTACCAAGATGGACGTCTCCCTTAACTTAGGTCCACAGCTTGTAAGGCTAAAAACTTGTTTTTTAAGTCACGTGGAAAAACTCAAAAGTATAAGGGATCTTGCAGATACTTTAATAGTGCGTGCTCAAATTGGTTCCAGCTTTCCAGATGTTGTGAATGCTTGTTTGATTTTTTTGACACTACCTGTTACAACTGCAAGTGCAGAGAGATCATTTTCAAAACTTAAACTGATAAAGAACTATCTTCGCAGCACCATGTCCCAAGAACGTCTGAGTGCCTTAGCAACCATATCTATAGAGCGCAGCAGAGCCAGGCCACATCAACTTGGACGACACACAATAACACAGTTTTGCTAGCATGAAGTCACGAAAGAAGATTAGTTAAGATAGTAATATGCGAGTTGGTTTTGTAACTACTTAACTACTATGTTCACGTTTTAGATAATGTACTCAAATTTAAACTAGGGTTTTCAATACATATTTATTAAATATATTGAAATTTGTACATTCATTCCAAACCCTATGGAATTGAATTGAGATTTAAATACATATTGCTATACACGTAAACTAGGTCTCTTACAAAGGAACAAAACTTTATAAAGAATAGTAGACTGTAAGTTATTATAAAAAATGATGTTTGGTCAAAGACGCCTTACATTGCTGATGAAATGATGGGCAAGAAACGTTTGTTACGGTAGTGAGGTGAACTGTCGGCACTGATTGATCATGTAGGTAAAAAAGTTGGGGAAGGGGCGCTAGGGACTGAGTCGCTCCATGGCGCCAAAATCCTCACTACGCGACTGGTTCCACCTATCCATATAAATTTAAAAAAAAACCAACAGGGAATTAAACCTTGTAGGATTAGTCATTAAGTAGTAAAAATTAAAACTCTTCGGCAGGTTGGTAAAGTCTATGGTGTGTTTATTTGGGTTCTACAGATTTAAATTGTGATCAGATTCCAGTTACAGCCGTCATACCCATTGTAATGAGGTAACTAAGGCACAGCTCGACCAAGTAAAAATTTTTCCAAGCAACCACTTGAAGATCTATACATAAACACTACGACTACTGAATGTTTCTTTATCATAAAACCCCCAAACTCCGCACGGTACTCTTCACTGAATTGGCGTACGTTCAAAAGTTCGCAGTAGATCTATTTATGTATACTGCCAACCCTCATCTGCAACTGCTACGACAAAAAAACTTGCAAGTTTAAGGTAAGATAAAAAGTTGAAGTACAAAATTTCATCTTCAACTAACCAGTGTTCATGTATGAAGATTGCATCTTTTTGTTTGACACGCAAAGGGTCTCAAGTTCAGTAACTTTATTTCTCATACATGGTATGTTTACAGAACACAACTGAATTGTGTTAATTGGGTTAAACCTACTTCAAAGGTTTTAATAAAAGTTTTACTGACTGGTTTAAGCGAATTTAAAGGTGTGCGAGATGTTTTATATAATTTATTGTGTTGTTTAGCAATCTCCAGAATAAAAAAACCTTTAATGAAATAAATCTCTTGGCCATTTATTACGTAGAATTATTCATACTTTGAAAATTCCACATCTAGTTTGAAACTTTCAAATAGGCCTTTAGGCATAAGTTTCTCAACCACAATATTAGTAGTACTAGGGAAGGTAAGAGTTAGAAAAGATCTTACCGACTTTTTGGTCAATCCTCTCTTTTCTTCCCTCAAATGAAACTATGCACGTTTCTCAAACATTAATAATAAATTAATGTCACCACCACCCATAATAACATGTTTACTTTTGGTTGATTTCACTTTCTTAGATTTATTATTTTGGGTATTTTTAGACAATTTGATTTAGGTTATGTTGATTGTTTTCAAACTCATATTTTTCATTTCGCTGTTGCTATATGGACGCCAACCGGCTGTCGATTAGACGGGTGATGAGTGGTGACGTCAACCGTGACGTAACGAAAGGGCAGCTATAATAATTATTGTCACCTTCACACCACTGCCTTAGAAAAATTAAAAAAAAAAACACAATAATAATAATAATAATTCTTTATTGAACATATTCTTAGAGAACAGTACAATTTAAAAATTCATTTATCGTGTAAAATGGATGGTCTTGAAGCCAGAGTTTTAGTTTGTGTCCAAACTGCAGCCGGTCTCTCCTCTTCAGTTCTAGTGGGAGGGCGTTCCACAGCTTTGCTCCGACATACGTTGGCTTCTTCTCCGTGGGCGCTAGGCGGTGAGCTGGAAGATGTTAGTTTGCAGCATGCCGAGTGTTGTAGTCATGTTGCTGTGCTCCAGTCATCACTTCATCGGGTGATTTCAGGTGTACGTAGGTCACAGCTTCTAGGATGTATAGGTTGACCACAGTGAGAATCTTCAGTTCTTGAAAGGCTTGTCTGCATGATTCTCTTGTGCGTAAGAAAGAAAGAAAGAAACACTTCTTTATTGAGGCGAAATTAGGACCACATGGTCCTTTCTTACATTTAACCTCTTAAAAAATTAATCTTAATAATGTAAATTAAGGCTAATTAACTATAGCTTACACTTACAGTATTCCATTCACTCTTCCATTCACACAGTCACGATTCAAAGAGTAGCCCCGCCGCCCGCCACGATCATCCGGTCCAGGTATTTTCGTCTCAGCTCCGCCACAAACCGTTTTCGGCTCTCAATTTGTTTGACAGGATCTGGCAAGGAGTTCCATAATCTACATGCGGTAACGGTGAAGGATCGGTTATAGGTTTTGGTTCTGTGTATTGGAATTCTGAGACTTAGTGCACCAGACCGAGTTTCTCTTGCGCCACTCCCCGCCAAAAACTGAAAGTTTTCAGATAAATATTTTGGTGAATCCGTATTAATAATAGAGTGCAACAATGACAAAATTCTAATCGATCTTGAATCAGCTAATTTTAGAATTGATGATTGAATAAAATATGGTGTAACATGATCCCTACGACGTAAATCAAACAGAAAGCGAATGCAGTAATTTTGTGCTCTTTGCAGTTTAGTGCTAAGGGCTACAGTCATGTCATTGATTACAGAGTTGCAGTAGTTAAAGTAAGGAAACACAAGTGACTTGATCAACAGAAGTTTAATGTGAAATGGTAGAAGTCCTTGCATTCGTTTCAGTGTGTGCACAGCAGCGAACACCCTGTTACAGGTGTACACCACTGCATCGGTCCATCCAAGTGTCTTGCTTATGATTAGTCCTAAACTTTTTACCCTTTCAACGTATGGTAAAAGTTTTCCGTCTACAGTTATTGTCGGTGTATTTTGTAGGTGTGTGCGTAGGCTTGCAAGGATCCGAATTGCTCTCTTTTGGTGTATTAGGACCCGTTGCAGGTTGCCTAGTGTGGTACCTCCCCAGACTGCAATACCGTATCGAAGATGTGATTCGTAGAGAGCATAGTATGCAGTTTTAGCTGTTCTTAGGTCGCTGATATGTTTCATCCTGCGGATCACGTACAGTCCTGCGCTAAGCCTTTTATAGAGGTTGTCAACGTGGTGTGTCCACGTCAGAGAGTCATCTATTGTCACTCCAAGATACTTTGAAGTGCTGATTTCCTCCAGTTCAGGCAGTCCTCCTACAGTGTCTTTGTGTCTTCCAAAGAATAGCTGTTTTGTTTTTGTCTCGTTTACAACAAGGTCATTGCCATGGCAGTATTGCACTGCCATATTAACAGCCGTGTAAGCAGCTATCTCTAGCTCTTCTTGATTTGTTTTCCCGAGCAGAAGCACAGTATCATCAGCATACATCAGTGTACTGCTGAAATCCTCCATGTACTGAGGAAAATCGTTTGTGTAGAGGATAGAGAGGACTGGTCCAAGAACAGAGCCTTGCGGCACTCCTCGAGTGATGGCTTGTAGTCCTGAGCATATTTGGCTGTGTATTTCACTTCTGTCATCTGGCTTCGTCCTGTGAGATAGCTTCGGAACCATTCCAGGGATTGTCCTTGTATTCCAAGCGTAGCTAGTTTAGATAGCAGGTGGTCGTGGCTAAGGCAGTCGAAGGCTTTGCTGTAGTCAAGGAATATGGCTGTGGAAGTGTTTCCATCTTCGAGTTGATCAGCTAAAAACTCTACAAGACTTATCAAAGCAGTTGTAGTTGATCTACCTGGTAAGAAACCGTGTTGATGTGGAGTCAAAAGTTGATTCATTTTATAAGTCAAAATTTGTAGACTATTTTATTAATTGCATACTATGCATTGGTGATGTATTGAACGGTAATGTAATAAAAGTGTACGCTTAAATAAATTAAAAAGGAGAAATATACAACTAAAAATTAACCATGTACCATAATCTACACTCCATAGTTTATTAACACATAGTTTTGTTTCTAGCAATTTTACTGGAATTTTTCAATTTATTAATAGTCATTAAGAGAAATCATAATTAATTATAAATAATTGTTGTCGTATTAAATAATGTTTGTCATTCAATAGCATAAAATAACTGGAACATTTGTTTTATTTGCAAATAACACTCATGGTTATAATTTCATTGTATATTGTAAGCAAGTGGTAAGAGGGAAATTAGTTCGTTTACACATACATCTCACTCTCGACACGTCATAAGATATTTTAAAATTAATTCTTCCCTTTACCGATTAAAAATAGTTTCATTATTAATCACTTATGTATTATCAGACTTTAGCAGGACTGTAAATTCTTGTAGAAGGGATCATAGTACAGTTTAAAGTATATAGCCTACAGTCTACATCACTACCTAACTTTTCTATTGTTTCTGGGCAAAATACTGTCAGTATACAAACGTCTGGATGAGTCAGACAGATGTAAAGTAACACTTAAAAAACAACAGATTTTTTCAAAAAACTTGTTTTATTTGATTCCTGACATCAATCACTATTTTTCTACATAATTTCCACTTTTGTTTAAACATTTGTCATAACGATCTACAAGTTTTTGAATGCCGGTGTCATAGAAGTCGGCCGAATGCGACGATAACCAGTCTTGTACTGCTTGTTTCCCCTCGTCATCAGTGTCGAAGCGCTTCCCGCCTAGGAACTCTTTTAGGTAGCGAAACAAGTGGAAGTCACTCGGCGCCAAGTCTGGGCTGTATGGCGGGTGTTCTAGCTGTTTGGTTGGCAGAGTGGGGTCTGGCATTGTCATGCAACAACGAAACTCCAGCTGTCAATAGGCCACGTCGCTTGTTCTGTATTGCTCGTCTAAGGTTAGTCAGAGTGTTGCAATAAGTGGCCGGATTTGGTGTTGTTCCTCGCTCCAATAACTCGACTAGCAATATCCTACGTCTATCACGAAACTCTGTCGCCATAACCTTGCGTGTGGTCAATGTTTGTTTTGCTTTCGCTTTAACCGGTGACGTCGAGTGACGCCACTCCATCGACTGGCGTTTCGTTTTTGGGGTTACGTGGGAAACCCATGTCTCGTCACCCGTCACAATGTGGTCTAAAAGATTATCACCTTCCTGATGATATTGGATCAAAAATTCAAGAGCAATACCCATTCCTCTTTTTATGTGTTCCTCAGTAAGCAGCCTGGGAACCCAACGTGAGCACAATTTGCGAAAATCCAAAATTTCATAAATTATTACAATGTGGTTCTACTCACGTTTGGAAATTCTATTGTTAATGAAGAAACAGTGAATCGCCGATCTTCACGAATTATTTTATCATCGGCTTTCACCAAATCTTCAGTGATCACTGACGGCCGACCAAATCGTGGTTCCTCATGGACATTTTCCCGTCCATCTTTAAAAGCTCTCACCCACTTCTGCACTTTGCTGTCACTCATTGCATTTGGACCGTACACTTCATTTATCTCATACCAAATCAAATCAAATCTTTAATTGCTCGCAACAATTTCTTCACATTGTATGGCAAACGTCATAATTATTTCTAAATTTTAAACTCTCATACCACACAACTACCACAGTCATACTTACATAATTTTCATACATTCCAGTCTCATTCATCCTTCGCCAATTTCAACCCACTTACAGCGCTGGAGTCAGTTATCGAATTGGGCGGTCTCCCAGTTAAACGCCAGAAACTCGTCAACGCTGTAGAATGCCTTTGACACCAGAAAACGCTTAAGTTGAGCTTTTGACGCATTGGGCGTTTGTAATAGAATTTGGCAAACTGTTGATGAAATGAACACCCGCCTGCGAAGGCAAGTGCTCATAAACCACCGTTCTGTGTCTTCCAGTACGGTAGTTATCTCTGCCTCTAGTCTCATACCCGTGTATGTCACGTCCCCTGATTAGGGCACATTTAGACAAACAGAACAAATATGTTTCTAAAATGGAGAGACTGGGCAAAGTCAATAGCTGCAAAGTTTTGAATGCTGTCCTGCACGACTCTCTGAAATTCAACTTTGCGATGATACGAATAGCTTTTTTTGCAATTTGAACATCCCCAGGAAATGATTGCCTGTACAGGCTCCGCACAACACCATTCCATAGGAAAGTTGAGAGTGAATTAGCCCATAATATGCCGCAATCAATACCTGACTGGGGCAGTACCGGGCCAAGGACCTCAAAACATATATCCCTGAGGACAGTTTGGTACACACATGGTCAATGTGGTTATTCCATGTCAACCCTAGATCGAGGAGTATTCCAAGGAATTTTGCGGAGTAGACTTCTTCCAATATAGAATCTGCAACATGACAGCTGACCCACATTGGGAGTCCACTGGGCGCAGTGCGAAATTTAGTACGTTGGATTTCGAAGAATTTGTTTGAAGGTTGAGGCTGTTGAAATATTGAACACAGTTGTTGATATCGACAAAGGTTTGTAGTTCCAAACCTTCTTGTGAGTTATCTCTGAAACAGAGAGTCGTGTCATCAGCATACTGCACGATTTTGCCATGCAGCAGCGATGAATGTACGTCGTTGACATAAAACAAGAAAAGGATTGGGCTGAGTATAGATCCCTGGGGAACTCCATAACTCAGTTGCATTAGTTTGGAAAAGTGGTTTGAGATCTGAACCACTTGAGCTCTCTGACTTAAAAATGATTTAAGCCATAAGAGCGGCACGAATCTGATCCCATGACATTGTAGTCTGTCAAGCAGTATTTCATTGTCATCGCAGTCGAATGCTTTAGATAGGTCAAGGAACACACTTAATGTGTGATCCTGACGTTCTAGCCCCTCTTATCAACCAGACTCACCACTGCGTCTATTGTCGATTTATATTTCCTGAATCCACATTGGTGTTCAGAAAGCTGGTTGATTTTATTTAAGAAGTAAAACATTCTAGCTAGAAAAAGTTTTTCAAATATTTTGCTTAAGATAGGCAAAATTGAGACGGGGCAATAGTTATTTATTGAACAGGGGTTTTCTTTCTTGAAAATCGGATGCACTTTTGCAATTTTTAGGAGTGAGAGAAAAACTCCTGAGTTAAAAGACAAATTGACTAATTGAGTCAGTGGTTTTACAATATGCCTTGAGCATTTTTTTATTAACCACATGGATCTTAATTCTAGATCATTTGATTTTTTGGCAGGGAGTTCTTGAATAATTCTATCGAGCTCTTCCTCAACTACGGGAGTCAGAGCCATTGAGGCTATTGGACTCTGTCTACGCGTGGGGTTCCCCTGTGGCATTGATGCAAGAGGGCCCCGTCCACAAGCAGCAGACGCAAAAAAAGCCGTTAAACTCGTCGGCAACCCTAGAAGCATCACTCACAAGTGTGTCCCCAATTTTGACTGTGATTTGCTTGGATTCTGGATGTTTATTGTTAATGATGCCCCATACAGTTTTTGGAAACGTTTTTTGAAGAAATAATTGATTTTAAGACATCATACACTTTTGCAGCTTGGATCACCTTTCTGTAAATTTTTTTATAATTTCGAAAAAAGATTTTGAACTGTTCATTGGCTGATTTTTTGTTTATTTCGGAGCAAAACTTGAGTTTTTCTCTCGAAACCAGAATACCTTTGGTGATCCAAGTATTGTTTACCTTCTTTGGACGAACTTTAACCGTTTTTGTAGGGCAACAGGTATTGAGGTGGAAACTCAAACATTCATTGAAAATTTGGAACTGCTGCTCTACGGGATGTGACAAATTTAGAAAATTCCACTTTTCTTTTGAAAGGGAAGCGTTGAGGAAAGCGATATTTTCTAGCCTTGTGTCTCTTATTGTTTTGATAGTTTTTGGTTCTCTCGCGATTTGTTTTCCACTAATGACAGCCTCTTGGCCATAATGGTCCGAGATAGCTGTGTTGACCACCGACACTGTGACATTTTCAATGTTCGTAATGATATTATCAATAGCCGACTGTGTTGTGGCCGTCACTCTCGTTGGAGTTTTGACCAACAGTTCAAGGCCAAAATAACCTCAGCAGATCGACTAGTCGCTTGGTGGATGGATGGTTGCTGTCCATTGCATCCACGTTGAGATCTCCCATCAAGACGTAATCGTATTGATGGTTAGTCAGGTCAGTGAGTAACGCTTCGAATTTTGAAAAAAAAAACTGATCTTCATTTCCACTGGGAGACCTGTAAATCCCTATCACAATTAATGTTGACCTGTTAATTTGTACTTTGATCCCAACTGCTTCGAAATCTTTCGCGGTCGTTACTTTGATTGGAAATTTTTTGAAAACTAAATTTTGTCTCAGAAAAATTGCTACACCACCTCCTTTGGAGGTTTGGCGACAGTACGCTTCTGCCAATTTGTAATTTGGAATTTTGCATAGTTCAAGGTTTTCGTTGTTAAAACCGTTTTCGGTTACAACGAGTATATCTGATTTCAGCTCCTCACACATCAGCTGAATTTCATCCAATTTGTTGGTTGCGTACTGAGCGTTTTGGTGGAGTAGTCTTAGGGTCTTAGGGTAGGGTAGAGTAGTCATCTGTCGATGAATATCTGCTGCTGAAACGTTCCTTGCTGTCAAAAACCGTATCACAGACCGTATTTCACAGTCGACGGGACGTTCAATAGTTTTAAACATTTTAAAAAAAGCCAGACAACAGCAGACTACAACGATTTCACTGCAAATGGCGTCGTTAAGCGCGCAATGCATGCTGGGAGTCAGGGCGCATGCGCATTTCGCTGCTCGCTTACTGTTTGTCTGGTTAACGCGAATCTGACCTTACTTTCCGAATTGCCCTAGTAGTTGGGTCTAGAGGCCTTTGATTTAGACATGGATCATGTTGTTGTGGTCGTCTGTTTTGTTTTGATAGCACATTAACGTCAGAAAAGGGTGGGAATGCATCTTCTGCGATTTATGATAATACTGGAGTGATTTTTACATAAGTAATTACTAACTTTACGTTTCCTTCAACGTCATTTACAGGTTTATTTAATCAGAATTCGTCATTTACAACTCCTTTCACCAATCTTCTTTCGTCAATCAAGTTATTGATGACATAGAATCACAAGTTAACGTACAGAAACCTTACATTGCACCCCAATATTAGGTTTGCCCTTTAAAAATTAATCATACATACGCCACACACATATTCACTGTCAGCCTCCATCGTCAACCAAATAACCAATCTCGTAAGCATCATAGTAATGTCTAGATCTACCCTTGCCAACCCGTACCCGTAATTTAAGTCCCAGAGGGTTTATGGGACACGACGGGTGTGTGCTTGATAGAAAAAGCCACCAAATAAGAACGAGTTCAAGACGATGGTTGTTCAGATCTAGGTATGAAGGAAATGTACAGGAAGTTAAACGGGTCTGGCTTTAAGGCCTAACTAGATTGATTACTCAGTACATCTTAGTTGATGTTACATTTTCAATGGAGGCCTTCATTTTGTACCATTAATTCAACTTCAAAACGTTACAGTTTTTAAACGTCGCTACTAAACCTTTTGTTAGCGCTGTACATCTGTATAAACTTCGAATTTTACTTCCCTGGCCAAACAGTTTTTCAACCATTCCATATATATATATATATATATATATATATATATATATATATATATATATATATATATATATATAAATATATATATATGTAGTTAAGGCTCCTGACCAATATCATTACTGTAAAATTATTTAAAAATAATCAATTGTCTTGGATTTCCAGGAAATATTTGTTAGTGGCATATAAGAATATTCGAATATAAATCATTCTTAAGGGAAGTTTCAATTGTTATGATTGTAAAAAGGGAAACTTCAGGTTCTTTTGAGGAACTTGTCGGGTCAGGAGTGGTGAGTGAGGTGGTTGTCAGCCAACTCAGCTGCTCTGTTGTCTGTTACTGTCAATATTTTTTTAGATAGATACTGTACACTGTACAGTACGAGTGAGTGTAATGTAAGACTAGCCTAGGACTGAAACTTTATGATTGGTGATAGTAAAGTAGATAGTGCAATCTAAACGTCTGCATTCTTCTAAATCGCTTGAGTTGTGTTGGACTGTAAGTTTGGTTATATTTCTTTGATTTTAATGAAAAAATTAGTAGTATTTATCGTTATTTTAATTTACACCTAAAATTTAAATCAAGAAAGCATCACTAATCCAAAAATCAAATAGTAAAGTTTCCAGTAGGCTATATTCACAATATTTCTAACGTGGACTAAAGAGTGTCAACACAGTTCAGCACTGTAATAGCATAAGTCCATAATGACAAATCTTTTTATATTAACAAGTTATATAACATGATTATCCTCTTGCAGTCTTATGGATTAACCAGGTTTGACTTCAGATATACCAGCCATTTGTGCAATAAAATGTTACTGAACTGGCATTTGAATTTTTTTTTTAATAGGCCTATTTCCATTTTATATTTTTTTATCTATGTATATTGTATTGTAAATTTTGGGGGCTGCAGTTTCATAAGAGGCACAAAACAATCAGTTGTAAATATTGAAATGGGTAGGGTCCAATAAGCGGACCCGGTTTTTTATATCGAAGAATATAATCATCGATACCTAATATTCGCATATCGAATCATAGACTATCAATCGATATAAAAGTAATAACAATCATATGTTTAAATTAAAATGTGAATTTAATGATAACAAATAATAAATGAACATAACCAAAATCAGGGAAACTCATAACTTTAACTAAATGAAACAGAACGAAAACGTTTTTACTAAAGTTGTGTCCACCATTACCTTCTTTTTTTGCATCTGAAGACGACCATGTTAGCTCCTCTGACAGTTACATTTGTTACCTTTCCACAAATATCACATAATGGATTCTTAGGTACTAATCCAACATCCTGAAGCCATAAAAAACATATATTTTATCGTCTTTTAAAGCAATTTCGTGAAGCTTCCTAAGATTGACGGCCATTTTAATACACAATGTTAGGCCTACGTGAAATTTAAAATATTACCTTGTATTATTTGAAAGTGTTTACAGCTGTTCATATAGATTATTTAAGGCCTCGCCCAAAAAGTAAACAATTTGGAAAAAAGTTGTGTTTTTATTAACATATAGTAATGTTTAAAGAATTTTCCAATTGCTCCAAGAGTCTACAATTATTTAAGTTGTTAAAAATAATTCATCAGTATCGATTGATTATATCGATGGTTATGATTAAGTAATATCGTTTTGCCAATTTCGATATAAAAAACCGGGTCCGCTTATTGGACCGTACCCATTGAAATTTAGAATGATATGCATTCTTACACTGATGTACTGTTACGGTAGACTTTACTAAGCGGCCTACACTTGTTATTCGGTTGTTTTTCTCCAATAGTTCGATGTTTTTATTCAAAGTTTTTAATTCGATATTACAATTTATTTAACCTAGGATATGATTTCAACTTACTTAGTAATTTTAATGTAAATAATAAACAGCAAGGAGTAACTAATATTTTGAGACTTTGTAATTGGCAATGAATATAAGAAAAATATGTGAGATATTTTACGAGATTTGTTTAAGTGGCTTCAAAATGTGGGTTTGGCACCTGGTAACCTATGGGGAGAATTCTCTCCTCCATTTCATATATCAAGTTCATATATCAGCAGTTACTCATTGATATCAAGTTGGGCAAGTTATAAATATTGTAAGGTTTCTTTGATATCTAAGTCTAGGCCATAGTTGGTTGAGTTGTTTTGTAATGTTAATGTTAAGTTTAATTTTTTTTATTGTTATGTACGAGATTCGGGTAGGGTACGAAAAGCGGACCCGGTTTTTTATATCGAAGAATGTAATCATCGATACCTAATATTCGTATCTCAAATCCTAGACCATCAATCGATATAAAAGTATAGTCCTCAATAATAATCGTATGTTTTATATTAAAATATTAATTTAATATTTACAGTGATTAAATAAATTATTATAACAGAAATTAAGAAAACTGAAGACAACCATATTTGCTTCTCTTACAGTTACAGTTGTTTCTTTCCCACAAATTCCACATAATGGGTTTTTCGTTACGAGTCCATCATGTTGAAAGCACGTAAAATATGTCATCATTTTTCAAAGCAATATCGCGTATTTTTCTTAATTGACTGCCATTTTTAATGATCAAATGTTACTTATGTAAAATTGAAGTATTACCTTACGTGTATTATTTGAAAGTGTTTACAGCTCTTGATATAGATTATTTAAGTTAACTGTTCAAAATAATTTTAAATCAGTATCGATTGATTATATCGATTGTTATGGTAAAGTAATATCATTTACCAATTTCGATATAAAAACCGGGTCCGCTTATCGTACCCTCCCCCGAGATTCTTATTGTTACATTAATTTATTATAACACTTAGCTACTGTATACAATTTTTAAATATCGAAGTCAGATAATATCTCGAACCATTTGAGAAAAACAACTGAATAACAAGTGTAGGCCGTTTATTAAAGTCTGCCCTACTTTTACAGTACAAATAAAACAGACTATGAACTCCTTGCAATGAAAACAAAAGTAGTTAACTTATTACAACAAGTACAAAAGAAGTTACTAAAATATACTGCTGTCCCAGTTTAAACCTCCCAAGAGCAAGATAAATATAAGTAAAATTTCAAAATTGAAAGACCAAAACAAAAGGTTAAATTTAAGGCAAATTCAAAGGGAAGCATTGCAATGAATACAAAAGTTGAGCCCTAAAAAGCGAAGAATTGAAGCACAAAATGTAAGTGGCAGTAAACACTTTTCTCCTGAAAGTAGTAAATGTAATGACCTTAACAAGATCATTATTGAACACAATGCTTTGAAGAAAGAAATAACCATGTTTTAGACCGAGTTAAATACCTTAATAAATAAACAGAAATAAAAGCGCAAAAATAAATTATTGCTTTATTAAACTAGGAAAGAAAAACAAAGAAATAAACTGATAAAACACGAACTGTTCTTTATAAAAAAAGGTGTTAAACAGAATACTACTACTATGAATGCAGTAAAAAGTATTCTAACACCAGGCTAAACTAAATCTAATGGCCAGGTTTGGTGGAAACATTAATACTTATCCCAACCTGTTGTGTTAAGAGCGCTAACTTGTAAAATATATATGGATATTTAAGGGAAAAAGTTACTTGATTTGCCATCCCCTACAATGGAAATTGGTGTAGCAAATTTACTTCATTTCCCGGTATTTCAAACAAAATTCTGGCTCTTGTTAAAAAATGTTAGGAAAATTTACCTGAATTGAATAAATTTTGTGTTGAGTTCGGTGAAATGCACATTTATAACATAATTGAGAATTCTGTTTCAGTGGACCTTAATATAAATAACCAACAATCACTTTATTTACCTTAACTAAACACACACAACAAATGCATTCAGCCAGCTCAGAGCATTACTGTTTCGAATTGGTGATCAGGTAACTGCCGCTTACTGATACGGCTCACACTGGTTCTTGTGCTTGGAATCATTTACTTACTTCAACTTAACCTATGGAGTTAAACCTTTGCTCCTACAGGAAAATGTCCAGATAAAAAATAAGTGTAATTTCCTTTTATCTCAAACTTTTGAGCTGATAAAATATAATAAAACTTCCTAGCACACTAAAAATTTTATGTTACTATTGAAATTCTTAAAACTTTGGTAGTAAACAAAATATCTTATGACAGATAAATCAGTAATATACTAACACTGTTCAAAAGGTTATTTAGTAATGATTAAAACATAGAGAAGAGCATTTGTTGTAACTCAACAAATTCTACAAAGAATGATGTCCGAAGGAACACGCTGTAGTTTCCATACAGTATGCCACTATCATGTTGGCTGTGTAACATGCTTTCCAGGAAGGGACCACTTTCTGAATCTCAGTGCAAAAGCCCTTACTATACAGTCCTGGTTGCTAAATCTGAAAGAACAGGTCAACTATATTGAGGTTCAAAAAAACTTTTGCACCACTGAATTGCTCTCTCTCAAAAACTAACTTACTAACTTGATTTCCAGGTTAGTTGAGACTGCCCCTTGCAAGATGGCAAACAATGGTTCATACAGCAATGACCGCTCTTCTGCGAGTGCAGATATTGACTATGCAACAGATCCAGCATCTGGAAGTTTTTTCAATTCGGATTACAAAAAGTAAGTTGTTGCAACTTAACTACTATGATCAGTGCAATAGGTACCGTCTTTTAGGATGTCATTATTTAAGTTAGACTATTTTTAGAAAATATAATTAATTAGTAAGCAGTTGAGTGACTATAAAATTAAGGGAAAATGTTACAGTGGTACTACACCACTTGGCTTTGTTGTTCTGACTGTAATAACTAATTGACGTGACCATTTTATAGCTTTCTGAAGATCAAGTAATGCTCTCTAGCCAATCCAGATGCTACAAATGTTTATAGTGTTTTCTGTCTTAATAAATTGGAAATAGTACATGGACATTGATCTAGTTTGAGAGTTCCCTGGTCAACCATCGCAACAAAACCCCTCAAATAAGCCTTTCTTGGTTCTGAGTAGCCTCTGAACAGCAGTATATCATGGTTGTTAGCAAAGATAAATGCTATGGTTTAACTTGTAATGTTAATTGTTAACGGAGTCCTGAAATTCAATCAAGAAATTTTAATAAATAATATCAATACTGGAAGTACTGAAAATTCCTGTGAAATCCTGCCACGGAGCATTATTATGAGTTTGAGGCATCAAGATCTAAACAGCCTCCTTACCATCTGAATTTCCACACTGCCCATTTTGTGTTAAAATAGTAATTTTTCTAGAATGGTTTTCTTTGATCAATGTTAACTTGTAAATGGTTGAAATTTAAAGTTGGTCTTGGATATAAATGAAGTCTAATAACAATAATCTTCTTTATTTGCCATAAAATATACAACATTACTGGCAAAGTTATTGTTTACAGCTTATTGATACAGAGAAATCATTAAATAGAAAAATGAAAGTAGATACTTAAGTTCATCAACATTATTGATGATTAAAAATCTACATTTTTGGGAGTAAAGAATTTATTGAAATTGTAAAATGGATTGTCCATCAACCAGGAATAGAACTTATTTTTTTAATATCAAAGGGATATAACAAAATTTTTTCTCCTAAAAGTTTATACATTTTAAAGACACTACAATGTGACTTGTTTGGGGTTTGCTTAAATGAAAGAGAAATATTTTTTACATGGATAATGTAAAAGGATAACAAGATTACTAACGTTTGATATTGTCATGTGTTACTGCAATAGAAACACGTATATTTTAGAACTGGAAAACTCAGTTGTAAAATCCTAAAACAATGTCAAACGTGCAAAAACAAACAATATAGAGTAGTATAAAATTATGCTTAAGAATTTATATCAGATTTTTTTAACTAACCAACTAAGGCTTTAATTACTGCAGGCCTAACAAATTGTAGGCCAGTAGATTTTCACTTATTGACTTAATGACTTACTTTTTGTAGGCATGAAGATTTGAAGCAGATGCTTGATGTTAACAAAGATAGTTTGAAACTGGAGGCTATGAAGCGGATTATTGGGGTAAGTGGACTGAAAATAAATAGGTATTTTGTCTCATTAAAAGTAATTAAATTAATTTTAAAAAGAATTCTAATGATAATTATTATACATTGTTTATATGAAACCATGAAGGAAGCAACTCTGAAATTATATACTAATAAATTGACATGGTTATAAAACATTTGATTGTTTAATATGTTTAATTGATAATTGAAGTAAAGTTAATTTCAATGTCAGCCAAACTAACTGTATCGTACAATTTATATTCCTACTGTATAACAGTCTGCTAATTAAAAGTTCTAGGCTATGCTTACGTAATTAAAGTGTAATAATGACAGTGGTGAAACTGTTATCTAGAAATCCTTTCAACAAAGTAGGTCTATCTAATTCCAATTTTGTTATCCCCATTCTCTCTGGCTCTTCAACTTTTCAAAAATTTGTATATTTTTTCACCCAACTTACTTCCTTTAACAGATGGTCGCAAAGGGAAGAGATGCGTCAGACCTATTCCCAGCTGTAGTCAAGAATGTGGTCTCCAAGAACATAGAGGTGAAGAAATTAGTGTATGTGTACTTGGTACGTTACGCTGAGGAACAGCAAGACTTGGCGCTCCTGTCCATCTCTACATTCCAGCGAGCACTCAAGGTCAGTTGGAAAGCAATCCCGTCTGTTCGGATGTGTTTTAAGAAAAAATAATGCTTTAGTCTAAAATGTCTATTTTGTAAGAATGGCTTGCTTAAAGTTAATTTTACATTACTTTTTCTTATAGAAAAGTATATGAACTGTAGGCTATGTTTATTATTTGAGGACCTAATTTTACAGGCTGTGTAAAATGTTTGAAAACACCTTAATATTTTTTAAACCATTGCAGATAAAATCGACATACTTTGCACAATATATGGCTCTCTTAATTACTTTTTTAAGCAATAACTATCACACACCTACATTGGGGAGACGGCCCGTTGCGATTGTCTGAATAATCTTAAATGCAAGCCCTGGTCAATATGCATATAATTTAAAAACTCTTTAATATTAGAACATAGTGACACAAACTACACTTCATAAGCTTTATTCGTCACAAAATGGGGGCTATTGAAAAAATCAATATCATACCTTTTAATGACCAACATTTGTATAGGTTAAATTTTTCAGAAATCACAATATCAGAAAATTGAGCACTTTGTATACATGCCAAAATTCCAAAACAATGAAAAAACTATTTAATTTGAGAGAAAGAGCCTTCAATATATTATGTTTGTCATTGCAGGACCCTAATCAGCTGATAAGAGCGAGTGCTTTGAGAGTGTTGTCCAGCATCAGAGTGCCAGTGATTGTGCCCATCGTGATGTTGGCGATTAAAGACTCTGCATCTGACATGTCTCCTTACGTCCGCAAGACTGCCGCACATGCCATTCCTAAATTATACAGGTAGTGTAAAAGTCCACTACTGACTATAGCATAAAAATATTCTTGTTTGCATCGTTAAACTAAATATTTACTTTTTTGCAACAAATCCTGCCTGTATTGAATGTAAGTTTTGTTCTCCCCAATTTTCCCTATTGAGCAATACACATATACACGTATTGTTTTGGTAGTAAAACCACACTGATTTGCTCAAACTTTTGTTTTACCCAATCACCTCTCTCCTGGATGAGTTAATTTATTGATTAAAATTCGACCATCTACTTTTTATAATTTAATTTGTTTAATAAACAGCATTTATTTTAATAATGAAATTTGTGTTGAAAATGCACTTTGTTATTTTCACATACAAAGGCTATAATGTACAAAAAAGCAGTTATGCTGAACCCAGAGCTACAAAAACGTTTAAGAATAATTTAACAGGAACGTAACTTTCAGAATTAGAATGATAAAAATCTTTATTCAGTTGTAACAAATGGTGTACATAAATGGAGTCACATGATTAAGAGTGTAAACATTCAAGTATTCAAATATACTTTACATTAGTAACTAAATAAATCTAATATAGTATAATTGTAACTTCAGTAAGAACTATTGTAAATTGTATAAAATTTAGAAAAGGAGTAAAACTACAGGTCAGTCAGGTAACGTTTAAGTTAATTTTTAAAATGATGTATAATTTTCTGTTAATTTTATATTGCTTGGCAGCAAAAAAATCTAGCTTCTTTGTATATTGGTTTTTTACAGAAAAAATTTAAGTTATGTTGAGCTGTTGATATACAGCTGTAAAATAACACGAATTGCTTGTTTTGTATTACTAAAATTTGAATCTAAATGTTTTATTGATGTGGATCCAAATAATAAGATAACAAATACAATATGTGAATGGATGTGTGAAAAATGTACCATTTTTAGAGTTTCTTGTGGGAATGATTTTGATATTCTGCGAAGAGCATATAAACCAGAGTTAATTTTTGAAAAACTATTTTTTTCCAAATATCTATTCCATGTCAGCAAACCCAAAAGCTTTACTTTTTCTTCCTTAACTATAGCCATCTCATCTATTTCTATATGAGGATTAATATTATTTCTGCATTGGTTTGTGCAGAATTTCATAAAGCTTGTTTTTGTTGGATTCAAAATTAAATTGTTTTCTTGGAAAAACTTGTTTATTGTATTAGATAGGCTGAGAAAAGCAGACACCTCTATTTCCTCTTTAGACGATGCCCTAATTCTTTAAGTGGCATCATAGCTTTTAAGCATAATTTATCTAGCTCTGGAATTCCTTATAGGTAGCAGAGGAATAGAAGTGGCCCCAAAATGAATCATTTAGGAAACCAATAAGAAGTTAGTTTTAAAGTATAAATTATATTACTAGTTAATTATACTTGTTGTTTAGATTATGTATATCCACAAATTGCTGTCTGTTATGTATATATGACTTTAGCCAGTTCTTCTCCTCATGAAATACCAAACTGTGACAATTTAGTTAGCAATTTAGTATGACTAACACTGTCAAATGCTTTATGGAGGTTCATAAATACTCCTATTACCTTATTCCGTCTATTAACAGAATCAATCATAAAGTCAAATAAAATCACTGGTAGCTGTATCTAATGATTTACTTTTTCTAAAAAAATGTTGTATGCTATCAAGTAAATTGTTTCTTTCTAAATAGTCAGCCAGCTGGTTAAATATTGCACACTCAAATATTTTGGATATAACTGGGAGCAATGCAAGTGGTAATAATTTGTTGCTTCGAATTGATTACTTTTTTTAGAGGTTTTATTTTTGTTCAATTTGGATACTAAATTCTTTAACGCATTTTATAAAATAAAGTGCGTTAAAGAAGAACTTTTGTATAAGATTTTGTGTTCTAAGTCCAACAACTCCCAGCTAGCCTGCAAGACTAACTACTGCACAGTTACACAGTTTTTGCTATACTGTGTTTATTTGCGATATTGTCTTTAATGCCGATATTGTCATGTAAGTAGTATATTTCAAATAAACTAGGTTTAATAAAAATTCCTTAGTTGGGTATGTTTTAACGAAGTGCCAACCAAATAAATCACAGCACACTAGGCTTAGTGAAGGATTGAGGAATAGGCAATTTTGCTAAATAAGGCATTTGTGTTTCTGCTTATTATAAGGGTCTTGAATGTGCTATTAAGATTCATAAAATTATCTCTATTTTTGTAATAAATTTTTATTTATTTTAATGGAAAAGTATCCATATGTTCTTTCAGTCTCGATCCTGACCAGAAGGAAGAGCTGATTCTTGTGATCGAGAAATTACTTTCTGATCGCACGACGCTTGTCGTTGGCTCAGCAGTAATGGCATTTGAGGAGGTGAGATTGAATTTGTTGTCACATTATTCACTGTAGAAATGTACTCACCTGTATAATTTTGTAACTTCAAACATTAGACCTACAACTCAATACGTGCAGTCTGTGGCATGATTGCGATAAGAGTTGGTGGTTCAATACCATATTAATTGCCTAAATAGTAGCTTTGTCTACTAGATGTTTGTGCTTGGTAACGTTTTCTGATATTTAATTAGTATTGTAATTATATTTGATGCAAATATCAATAATACCAAGTACTAGGCTACTAAATAATGTAGAAACAGAAACAGAAACAGAAACAGAAATCTTTATTTACTATCATCAAGATAGAAACAGGCGTCATGTAGTCTACATTATAAATAGAAAAGAGTCTATTTGCTTGCCAATTGCCATGGTCACTCTCTCCAGGTTAAAAATTCATTGACACTGTAGAAGGGTCTATCTGCCAGCCAAGATTTTAATTTCCTCCTAAAAACTTTCAGCTCCAAGACCTTCAAGGATGCGGGTAAGGCATTGTAGAATTTTGCACCTGCGTAAGAAGGTCTTGATTCAAAGGAGCTTCAAGCGATGGACCGGCAGGTTGAAGTCAGTTCCATGTCTGGTGCAGTGTGTGTGAACATCCTGATGTCGCTTATTTATTCCCAGGAGACAAGCTAGTGTTGTAGACTGGAAGATATATATATTTACAACGGTTAACAACTTCAGATGTTTAAAGACTGGCCGGCAACTATCTTGTATTTTCATTCCTTTTATGGTTCGGATGGCTCTCTTCTGTAAAATTAGAACTCGTTGTAAGTTATGTGCAGAGGTTCCACCCCATACCGAAACTCCATAGTACATGAGGCTCTCAAAAAGGGCATGGTAGGCTGTTAAAGCTGCCTCCTCTGTGCTGACAGATAATGTTCTTTTAATGGCGAAGACAGCTGTGGATAGCCTTTGACAGAGAACATCTATGTGCTCATTCCACTTAAGATCTCCATCCAAGTGTAATCCAAGATGTTTAATTGAAGTGACAGCATCGATGTCGGGAAGGTTTGAGACTTCATCCCTCTTGGTGCCAAAGGTAACCTGCTTGGTCTTGGAAGCATTGAACACAAGATCATGCCTTGCACAGTAGTCCACCGCCAAATTCAGGCCAATATACGCGTTTATTTCGAGGCTTTCAACAGACTTCTGAGAAGTGAGTAGGACGGTGTCGTCCGCGTACATGATGGCCCTACCATAAGGCTCCGTCACTGCAGGCAGGTCATTGGTGGACAGCACAAACAAGAGTGGGCCCAAGACCGAGCCCTGAGGAACCCCCCTCACCATGGGCCCGAGAGTCTGATCTGGATGTGGATCTGATGCCTTTGATGGATTGAGCTATTTCAACAACCACTTGGTTTTCTGTTAGAAAGATAAGATCGAAACCAAACACAGTGCCGTATCTCGGGATACCAAGATGGTGTAATTTTGTCACAATCATATCATGGCTTAAACAATCAAAGGCCTTGCTCATGTCAACAAAAATGCCCACAACACTATCTCCATTTTCTATGCCATCTACAATAAATTCAAACAAATCCACCAAGGCTGTGAGAGTGGACCTACCCTTTACAAAACCATGTTGTCTATCAGTGAGAAGATTGTTGATATTTAGGTGTTCAAGGATTTCTAGATAGAACAATCCTCTCGAGGATCTTAGAGATAGTGGGGATTAATGAGATGGGCCTGTAATTCCCTATTCTCATGTTTACTGCCTTTTTTGAGAAGAGGAAAAACTCTGGCGGTTTTTAGTTTTTGTGGAAACACACCCTGGGCCAACGACAGCTGGATGACATGAAGCAAGGGTGGTAGAAGTTCATGTTTGGCTGCTTTCAGTATTTTAGCTGAGACTCCATCCACTCCCGTTGAAGATTTAGGCTTCAATGAATCTATTGTAATTGCAAGCTCTTCAATTGATAACGGGTTTCAGGATATGTATAGTTTGTTCCACAGGGATTGCGTGAGTAGTTTCAGCTTGGTTATAAGAAGGGCTGCTATTATTTACTCTAATTGTTTCATCTGCTATTGTTGTAAAGTATCTGTTGAAGTGATTTAGCTACGTCTGTAGCATTATCTACCACTCTTCCATTTTACTTCAAGGTTTATGGCATTTACAGAAGACTCTTTGGACGATTTCCTCTCACCATTGATTATTTGCCAAACAGCTTTGCTTTTATTCATAGATCGGCTAATGACAGATGCGCTATTTTCTTTTCTAAGAGACCTAAGTTTTAAGTCGTAGGCTTTTTTTAGTCGAACAGCAGTCTGTTTATCATTGTCTGAGTTATTCAGGATGTACTTCCTTTGAGCCTCCAAAAATTCCTCCTTCAATAGCTTTGCTTCTTCGTCGTAGCGTGCAGATATTTTGTAGTTGCGGTTTTGTCTAGACTTCTTCAGGGGGCAGTATATATCTAGATTAAAAGTTAGAGTGTGAATTAGAGACTCATATGCGCCATCTGCATTGTCTGAACCAAAAAACTCCAATCCAGTTCTCCAGCTGCAAGATTTTGTTTTAGGTTGTGCAAATTTTCTGCATTGACGGTGGACGACGAAGAGAAGATTCTGTTATTCGTTGTCTTGCTGGGAAAGTGAGGTGACAAAGCTGACGGTATGGTCTGAGATCGCTGTATGCATTATATCAACCTTAATAAGATTTGTACTGACGTTTTGTACATACGGCATCGATAGATGTTTGTGAAGATGCAGTAATCCTAGTTGCTGGGAGTTGAAGCCTCGTCAGGCTGTGTGAAGCCATAAGGTCGTTGAAAAGGGTTCTTTCAGGCAATGGCTGCAAGTTGTCGATATTGATGTCACCCATTAGAAGTACCTTGCCCTTGTTGAAGATGGAAATGAGCCCAGTATATCTGACAGGAGCTCAAGTGCTCGAAACGATAGTTTCTTGGCGTTTTATAGGAGGGCGATATACTCCTAGAATGTACAGAAATTCTTTGCCACTCAACTTGATGGATACTCCTGCTACCTCACATATCAATGGTAGACTTTTTACATTCCACGTTTAAATTAGCAGTTTCGTTTTCTAGGGTACATTTTTTATATATATATTGCGACACCCCCCTTTTGCCGATTTCTTCTCCCGAAGGCAGAAAAATCAAAACTATAGCCAAGTAATCTGGTGTTAGTGATTAGGTTGTCGCTTTGTCCATGTTCAGTAATCACAACAATGTCTGGTGATAAAGAATGCAGAAGATGATTGAATCTATCAATTTTATTGCCAATCCTATCAACATTTTGGTGCAGCACAGTTAGATTTTTTGACGTGTCCATCTTGAATTTATGAAAAGACGTCTTCTCTGAGTAAACTTCTCTCTGGTTTTCTTCAATGGGCTCTTCCATAAAAAAGAAGTCTCTTGGTGGCATGGTTCTTGAACTGGTGTATCTAAATTCTCCTGACGCAGCAGACCCAAATACAATGTCACCTGTTACCGAGCAAACACCCACGTGCTTTGGAGTCAGACAAGTGCCCCGTAGCTGGTCTGTCTTTTATTTGGTTTCTTTTCAAGAATTGTTCAAAATTACTTTCATAAAAGGCTTCAAGACACTCTTTTTTATCCAAGGGGACTGCAAACATTGGGGGTTTATTTCCCAGTTTCAAAGCTGATTGTAAAGCTTTAAGCTCCGAGACAACGCCCAATCTTGTTTCAACATCTGGGAGAGGACTACTATTTACAACTGAGCTTGTTATGTTAGATTTCTTGTGTTTCCACGTTTTCTTGTTCAAGTATTGCATTTTTTTTCATATATTTTAGCTGCTTGTAAGGAAATGCTGAAAACATTCTTTCTGTTTCTTGAGCTAACTTTTTTACGTTTTGTTGGTGTACAATTAGATGAAGCAGTAGTATTTGTATCAAACAAATCATAGGATAACTGCTTATTTTCTATGACTGATTTAGTGTTCTGTGTATTGTTTTGGAGGGCTTCAAGTGCATTTTCAATTCTATCCTGCCTTATTTTAATTTTAGTCATTTCGAGGAGCAGAGAGGAGTTAGAACCATGAGCTGAAGATTCAGTAAAGTCTGTCTGTGTTTCAGTACTTCTGTAAATTTTGTCTGTTAAAGTAGGAGATAATTCAGCACTCTTTTTGAGTTGAAGTGAATTATTCTCTTGAGTCAGTTTCTTTACTTGTCCTTCAAGTTTGGTAACAAGTTCTTCTTTCTCCTTGTCATAATACTCAAAAGTAGCAGTCAATTCCAGCCGCAGTTGATTTTCTTTTCCTAGTTGCACTTTTCTACTTCCTGAAGAGTTTCTGTGAGAGCTTTATTTTTCTGGAGATAAGAAGAGATTTATCGTTTTCTAGCTCTTCTAATTGTTGTTGAAAGTAGGTATTATTTTTAGTGTTTAACTCCGTGATTTTATTAGCCAGGTCAGCGTTGTACGATTTTCATATTATGTAGTTCTTGTTTTAGCTTTTGGTTTTCACAAAGGAGGGCACTCCCAGCTTCGGCAGCTAGAGTTTAAGGATGATTCTAGAGCTTGTTCATCTTGCTCTTCATAGTCTTTTATTTTGTGTTCAATTACGTCTATATTTGTACTGCTGGAGTTTGTTTTACACATGTCAACACTTCCAGAGATTGATTTCATTTTTTGTTAAGTTGTTGAACTGATTGATGGTCCAATTCAAACATTTAGAGTGATACCATTGTTTGCATTCTCCAGTGCAGAGGATCGCTTGATATCTTACTCCATTATTGCATATTCCACAAGGGTATTTACTTGTCATTTCAATAAATGTTTACATTAGTAGCAGTAATAATAGTGATTATATACAAATTACTGCCTCGCCGACAGAGAACTGCCTTACCGACAGAAAACTGCTTTACCGACAGAAAACTGCCTTACCGACAGAAAACTGCCTTACCGACAGAAAAACTGCTTTGCCGACGAAAATCTGTCTTATCGACTAATTAGTTTGAACGATCGCACTGGGAGCGCTTGTTGCTGGCCAGCCTGATTTCGTTGTTGGAATGAAATTTGTGAATGAAAATGTAGTGATAATCTTCGTATTCAAACATATTAGTTCTGTGACTGTTTGTACAAATTATTCCCATTTATAAATTACGGAACAAATAATATCATTTGTAAACACTAAATAACTATACTTGACTCATTTCTTATAATAGTTGATTGGTATGCCTTATGGTAGGTATAATGCACAAACATGTACTACCCAGATTTTGTGCTCATCTTCGAATTCCTTGGTTTTTGCTATAAACGTTTATATTTTTCAAAAACTGCGTATTAGAAATGTTTGGCTATCTTAGATTTTTTAACTCAAAGATTAAAACATTTCACCCAAAAAGTCATGAAATGGTCCACTTATTACATGTAACACATTTTTGTTAAAACTTGCTATACAAATCAAATCAAATCATTTATTGCCAGGACACTACAAAAGTGTATAACAACGTCAACAAGTTATAACATGTGAAACTAGTGAAAGAAGCATACTATTACTAGCATTGTAAAATTCATTTACACTATATATACACTTCTTAAGCAACATGTTTTTTATGGAGGTTTCAAACCTAGGCCTAGATAATTTTTTTATGTGTTCAGGTAAAGCATTGTACAATTTGATTCCCAGATACCTAAAGCTACTTTGCGTGCTTGTGTATTTACACTTCATCAGCAACAGATCATTCCTATTTCTCGTAAAATAGTTATGGTTATCACTAAGGCTAACAAGGTCATTCAAGTTATCTTTAACATACATCAAAACACTTAATACATAAACGGATGGCAGGGTTAAAATATTAAACTTTGCAAACCAAGCTTTACAGTGATCTCTGTTAGATACACCAGCAATCAATCTAACAGCCCTTTTTTGCAGAATAAAAAGTTTTGTTGCATACTGTGTATTGCCCCATAAGGTGATTCCATAAGTGATAAAGCTATGAACATAAGCATAGTATACAAACAATAAATAATCAGTTGAAATTGTGCCCTTTAATGCCCTAATTAAGAAAACACCTTTAGCAACTCGAGAGGCTATATAGTTAATATGATCATGCCACTTGAGATTCGACTGAACATATATTCCAAGAAACTTAATACTATTTTCGCTACTTTTACTGTACAAATTAAGAGGTAGGTCTTGAACTTTTCCAATGTTTATGCAAAGTTTATTTGCAGAACACCGATCCAAGACAGTAGAATTCTTATCGCTAAGTTTATTTACACTGTCCAAGGCTGATTCAGCACTAACCAATAGCCCCAAGTCATCTGCAAAGAGATAAGTATTTACACAGCTGTCATTTAGATTTCCTGGGAGGTCATTTATATAAAGAATAAATAATGTTGGCCCCAGTATTGAGCCTTGCGGCACTCCAAAGTTAACAGGTTTAGTTACTGAATATGAGCCATTTAAATATACACATTGTGACCTATTTGTCAGATAAGAGTTAAAAAAATCTAAAACTAATTGATTAAAACCATAAAATTTCAGTTTATTGACTAGAATACTATGTTCAACAGTATCAAAGGCCTTTGAAAGGTCATAACTTCTAAAATTAACAACATTTTTTTGTTCAAGGCCATCAAAACAAGCACTTACAAGAGCCTGTACCGCTTTTATGGTACTGCGATTAGAACGGAAACCAAACTGACAGTCACTGAACAACTTATTTGACTCTAAATAATCTACAATCTGCCCATGTACCAACCGCTCAAAAACCTTCGACACAGCTGGAATAATAGAAATAGGTCTATAGTTGCAATGCTTGTCCATAGGACCTTTCTTATGAACAGGAATAACCTTACTAATCTTAAATATATCAGGATAAGTTCCACTATTAATACATTCATTAAACAAGTAAGTCAAGACCTCACAAATATGTTCGGCAGCAGCTTTTAGTACATGTGCATTGATACCAAAAACATCCAAACATGTGCTATTGCTTAGGCTAAGAATAGCTCCATAGGTTTCCTCTGTAATGTATGCGGGTCGACACTGTACTCTCTATGGGTCGGGAAGAATAATTAAACTACACATTTAGAGTAACATTGCTCTAGGACCGCTCGTAAAGGAACGGACGGGACGCGGAGGTTACATGACGGTGTCTGGTGGTGGACTCCGGGTGGACTGCTGGCTGGCCAGCTTGGACCGTTGGTTGTAGGGTAGTGGCGTGATGTGACGTCACAGGAGAGCAGCCTATGAGCATTCTTTATTCTTTTAGACCACATCGTATGTTACATCGCCTGACAATACATACTGCCAACATCACTGGTGCAGACATTAAATATCACTATGGATACCTACCAACTTAGTACTTCTCACACTAAATACACTACAATCCTCCCCCTTAAATACATAAGTCCCCTACAATTTTAGAAATTTATCAATTACAATTTGTTTTACAATTCTCCAATTTTAAATCAATTACAATGAATAAGAAAATTGACATTATACTCTTTTATTTTTGTAAGTATAGATTATAGAGAACAAAATACAAACTCAATATAATCATTTAACACAAATCACAAACACTTCAATCAAAACCAATAAATCAGAATATAGCAATTAATAACACATTGAATGAACACAATTAACAAATCGATAATAATAATGCTTAAACAATATTAATTATATACAAGTCACAATTGGGTTGTATTTACAAGTCCATTTTGACTAAAGGTTTACGATCCCTTAGCGGGTATCGTCTAACAGGTGTCATTTGTTTGGGTGAAACGCTGGAACTGTTATTGTTTACATTTGTACGTGGGCTGGGGCTTTGCCCCTGAGCGTTTCTGTTATTGTTATGGTTTTGCGGAGAGGGGGGCAAGGTCGTTGCTAAAAGTACTGGCGTCCTTGCGCTCGCTCTGTCCCGCGACTGTATATCGATCGTTTCCTGCGTGTGCTCTGTTGCCACGCTTGCGTCTGGGAGTCTAGGCATTGTTGTCAACTCAGACATTTCCGGACTACACTGTAAACCTACCAACTGGTCGATATGTCGTTTCCACCTCATGCCCGTATTCAGTTCAACTAAATACGTGACTGGTCCTAATCGTGAAACTACCACACCTGGTATCCACTTATTTCTACCTCTGTAATCTCTGGCTATGATTGGTTGTCCAATAGCTAACTGTCTAGTTTTACTACCCCTATAGTACAATCGTTGTTTTTCTTGATTATCTGACATTATTGCTTTAACATTTGGGCGAATTAAATCTAACCTAGACTTTAGCGATCTGCCCAACATTAATTGAGCTGGCGATAGATTGGTAGTAGAATGCACTGTATTTCTATAAGTGAACAGGAAGTTACTCAAAGCTAATTCTAAATCCTTGGAATTATGAAGAGCTGTTTTCAATTTATTTTTAATAGTTCTGACTGACCGTTCTGCCAAACCATTGGTTTTCTGGGTGGTATGGTGGTGAAAACGTGTGTTTGATACCATTTGACATCAAAAATTCTTTAAACTCTTGACTGGTAAAAGGTGGTCCGTTGTCGGACACTATGTGGTCTACAATACCATACCTACTAAATAATTCCCTTAATTTCACAATCGTGTGAACAGCTGCCGTTGAAGCAACGGGCAACACCTCTGGCCACTTAGAGTACGCATCTTTTACCACCAAAAATAACTTGGACTGAAAAGGTCCAAAAAAATCAATATGAATTCGAGACCAAACTCGTTCCGGAACATTCCAATGATGCAGGAAAGCCTTGGGCGGTTTTGCTCGTTCCTCCAAACAGGAGGAATCCTCCACCTTAATTTCCTTAAAACTAAAGTTAAAATTTATAGTCTCTGAGTTACAGGACTTGTCAAGATAATAAAAATAATCATAGGTACTATTACCAATGTTTTTACAAGTATCTTCCACAGAAGAGACAAAAAAATCATTAAAAGTGTCAGGTCTGAGAAAATGAGACTTGGGAACTGGCCTGCTGTTGACTTTGGCTGACTTTTTTATTATGCCCCAAGCAGCTTTGCTTTTATTTTTGGATCTATCTATTATAATATTTTTATGACAAAGTTTAGCTCTGTTTATCTCAAGTTTGTACACTGCTTTGAGACTTCTATATTTTGCCATTACATCCTTCTTATCCTTAATTGTATTTTAAGTAATAAAATATAACCTATCCAGCTCAGACTTAAGTTTAACAAGACGATCATGATACCATCTAGTACATGAACTTTTAGCTTTTAATTTCAATTTTTTAATTAGAGCAGCACAATTTAAGGCCCATAAAAAAGGTCAAGAAACATTTTAAACTTTACATTGATACTTAAATTTAGGCTATATACATCTAACCAGTTAATTTGGCTAGGATAATGCGCAAAAAAGGATACCCCAGACAAGCTTAAAGGTCTAGTTAAGTGTTTTAATATGAGACCACTTCCCGTAGATCCATCAGTCTCGATATCCGCAACAAAAAAGATGATGTTGTGATCAGAAGCAGGATTATGAAGCACCGACGATTGTCCTCTATCAGGATGTAGGGAAGTTAGTAGGTTATCAATGCAGCTACCCGCAGATCCACAAGAGTTGGTATTTGGCCTCGTGATATCCGACACAGTCACATTCAATCCAAAACTATCAATTAAGTTTAATAGTTCATGGGTCTCTTCATTGTCTGCCATAAAGTTTACATTGAAGTCCCCAACTACAATAATGTTCATTTTGATGCAGTATAAAAAAGCAAAAACATCATGCAACTTTTCATAAAAAGAGGCTAGACTACCTGCAGAAGATCTATAATCCGCAACAACAACCGTCTTTAACACAGGGAGCACAACAGCTGCCAACTCACAAGTCATCTCCTCCGAGTAGCCAAGAACTTGGTCCAAGATGGAGAACTCAATACCTTGCTTGACACAAATAAGCACTCCACCGTGCAAGTGATGTTCCCTTGCAAAATAGCTTGCAACACTATACTCTGGAATTACCAAATGCTGGACCTCAGAGGAAGCTAACCAATGCTCCGCAATGCACAAGACATCAGAATTAAGTTGGTTATTCAATAATTCAATGCTACAGAGTTTATTGGTTAAACTACAAATATTCCAAAAAGTCAATTTAAAATTATAATTACACCCAATTACTGTATTTACATCACAGGATGTAACTTTCAGGTTAGGCCTATCAACACAAAGTTTAGTTACTATTGAATTGTTATCAGGCTTTTGCTCCAGAACATCACCTAAAAGTGAAAGATCTATTTTATTGTATTTGCCCCTTGACTGGGATCCAAAAAAGAAGGTACTGAAGCACTTTTACGTGGGTACCTAAATCGACTCACATATGTTCCCATTGGCCAAAAGTCTGGGTCATAAACCTTGTCCCAGAGTGTCAGATGAATCCCGATTTTAAAAGAACTGTAGCCAGGGTACCTGGTTTTTAATTTTGTTACTTCAAAATTACCACCATCAGAACAGTCTTTCAAGTATTGCCTCAGATCCTCACACTCCATATCTTCAGAAAGTCTTGATACGAAAATATGTCTGTTTTTTTCAACAATTTTTAATTTATCACTGTTAACAGTAGCACTACCAGTCAAAAACATACATCTTTTACCTGTCCTAGGCCTACTCTGTCCCGGCATTTTACGTTTTTTGTAATTAACCTCTACAAATAGGTTATTTGTATTATCCCTTCTTGGCTCAGACGATTCGTTTTCAGGCTCCATTGCATCATAATTAGATGGTTCCTCAACACCACAGACTGCCGAAACCGAACTCAATGCTGTAGAATTAACCGATACTGGGTTGAGCATCGAGTTATTTCCATGTAGCCCAGCCTGCCGCTCTCCGGATTCACAGCCAGTGCCAACCACTGCCGACTTGATAAACTTGTGTTTGACATTTCCAGAAGTTATTTTCTTACTTACTGGAGCAGGTGGTAGCATTGGATTATATTCTCTGATTTTCCTAGCAGACAAGAAATCAGGTTTATTCACTGCCGTAGTCAAGTTTTGTTCACCAACTGCACCATCAATTTTAATATTACTGTCCTCATTAAACTTATTTATCACAGTCAAAGAATTTAAATTATCAGCGCTAGACCTTAAAACACTAGCATAAGTTAAATGGTTAGAATTATTTATTAAAATGTTACCAATGGCCTCGGTATGACTGTTCAAGATAGAAACAAGTTTAGCATTTTCAGCCCTAGTTTCACCTAACAGATTACTAAGTTCACGTTGATTCTTAGATCAAATATCTGATCTGTTAATATTCTGATGTGATCAAAACATTCACAATTCACGTGAAAGTTTTCAGAAACAGTTTCCGAAATAAGGTTACTCACTGCACTGTTACGTTGCTCCTGTAGTTGTTCACAGTTACTACACACACAAATTCGGCTTTTCGCCTTTTGAGAAGGAGTATTCACTTTTTGATTTTCCACCGCATTCAAAATGGAACCATTTCGCACAGTTTCCCTCACAATTAATACCCCCAGAGCTATTTGTAACTCTTTTAGGGCAAGCTCCACAGACTGGATTTTACTCACTGGCGCCATCTTGGAATGTTACATTTATTTTATGTTTGCACCTAATGTACTTGCAAATAATTTTGTCATATTATTGATTGTCATGTTGTATTCATTTTTATGATTTCTAAAAAACTGTATGCAACATCACAATATTCTTCCATGTATTAGTAAAATTACTGCCACAGAGTTAATAATAACCGTACAAGAATGAGTAAGTTAACACTTATTTCATCAGTTTTATTTTATTGGCTGAGCATTAGTGAAGCCTATCACTCGTGGAGCTGGAAAAATTCATTTCTGTCTGTCTGTTTGCATGATAACAAACTGACCTATAGACTTAAAATTGTGCACAAAGCTTCATTTCTATATAAGAAAACACTGAGTTGGATAATGGTGCATGTCACTCCATGGAATTTGGCTGAGCTTTAGCATATATTATTGCACTTGGTCTTATGGGTAACCATGATGGCAACGAAAATAGCAGAATAAATAAATTCGTAAACAACGCTTATACACCCCTAAGAGATTCAAACATCTTATTGTAACATATGTAGCCCAACGATGTCAACACGTACAACATTATGTTACAGTGACTTGTTGTGTAGATCTTTATTATTTAAGCTCTAGTATGAAACCTACTTTAATGAATAAAAATTTTAATGCAGTATATCATGTAACAAAATACGAGGGTTATTCAGAAAGTAAGTAATGTTTGGTAATTTAAAAATCAAATACAATAAAAACATTTTATTATATACATGTGAAAGAGGGACTAAAGTACTACTTTTCTACATAATCACCATACAAATTCAGACACTTTTCATAGCGGTGAACAAGCTTTGAAATTCCTATGTCACCTGTGATCTCAGCCACTCGGTGACACGTAACTGAAGTTCCTCATCATTGTCAAAACGCTGTGTTGCTAGCCAGATCTTCATTTTCAGGACTCTAGGGGGAATGAGGAAAAACTTCCCAGTTGAACGAGTTCAAGAGTTCTTGCATATGGTTTGCCATGTGAGGTCGGGCATTGTCATCAAAAAAAATTTTTGATGACAATTTTCCTCTGCACTAGTTTTGGACAGCTCTCCAAGATTTTGCAGTATTTGGCAGTACTGCTCAGAGTTTATTGTTGTATCACACTCGAGAAAAACAATAAGAACTTGCATGACCCAGAACACTGTTGCTATGATCTTCCTTGACGGCAAAGTTGGCCGACATTTCCTTGGTTTTTTATGGGAACTTGTGTGCCCCCACTCCATAGACTATAATTTTGTCTCACAACTCACATGTTTCACCCAGATTACGTCTCCTGTAATGATTTGATCCAGCAGTGCATCACTATAACTGTGGTAGGTCTCCAAAAACATCAAAGCTGCCCCTTATTCGTTGTTCTTTATGGTGGTCTGTAAGCATTTTTGGCACCCATCTTACACAAAATAATGTAGTAGCATAGCTTCTGTGAAATAATATCAAACAATAAATTCGGTGAAACTTGTGAGAAACAGAGAAAGCTGAGTTATTGTAATATGGCGGTTTTTACTAATCTTTTCGTCAACTTTGGTGACCAGATCAACACAATGCTCGGGCATCCACTCTTCTCTTGATCATGAACGTTTGTTCTGCCATTTTTAAACTGAATGCACCACTTCCTGACAGATCTTTCAGTCATTACGTTATTCCTGTACAAATTTATTGAGAACTATGAGAACATAGTTCTCAATAAATTTGTATTGGTTTTAAGTTTTTACCAACAAAAACTAATCACAGACCGTACTTCGCAACTGACGAGACTTTCAATTGCAGCACACATTTCAAATCTGAATATAATAAAAAAACAGGCAACAAGGTGATGTTCCCGTTGTCACAGCTGGACACTGACTGAAGTGCAGAGTACGAGCACACCAATATATACACAATTGTCACACGCCTGGCGGCTTTAGGTGAAATCGCTCCTTGCTTTCTGATTAGCGCTTGTATGTCAAGAAAAATTCCATATCTAGACTTGAAATAGTGCATGAATCTTCATTTCTACATGAATGAGTTCTATGATGTGTCATTTTAGTGTCAACTTTTTTTATGATTGACTTTCTGTCTTTCATACAAAACATCTGTATGATCGCAAGACAACTTGAGAATTAAATGTGCTAGATTTGAAATTTTGTATGCAACCTTGGTAAAGCCTTTTACGACACATGGTGTTGCGTACTTTCTACCTTGTAGTTAGAAACATGGTTTCCATATTTAGTTAAAAAAGTAGCAAGAGCAACATGTTTGCCCAGCAGAACCAAAACAGTAATCTTAAGTTATCAAACTGGCGTTTCACTTCCACTGAGCCAACACATAATGCATTAAAGTTCCATTAAACATCCATTAAAACAATAATAATAATATGATATTTAAATGGTGTAGCAGTTGTAAAGTGTGTTATTGTAATGTTTTGTAGTACCTTTTTATATTTTCTCTTCTCGTTTGGTTCCTGTAATATTTCCTTGATTACCAGGTATGTCCGGAGAGAATTGACCTGATCCACCGCAACTTCCGGAAGCTTTGTAACCTCTTGGTGGATGTGGATGAATGGGGACAAGTCATCATCATCAACATGCTGACTCGCTATGCTCGAACACAGTTCACTGATCCAAACTTAGATGTGAGTCATTACATCACTTTACATTGCTTGAAGCTGATTTCAGCATTTATTTCAAACTTTATAGCAACGATCAGGTTTTTTTTTTAACGGTAGAATATTGTTCTCCTACTTTATTTTCAGTTACTGTGTTTCTGTTTACTGAAAAATGTATGTTACTCTGTTACAAGATTCATGTGAGTTTGAACTCATTTCTTGTTTTTATTTAAGTAAAACCAAATTTATGCTGTTAACCTGTACACTCTTTAATAATAGCTATTTAAAGTACATTTTTAAATAACTGAGAATGAGCAGTGAATATCACAATCTTATTTGAATAATAACTTTGTTACCTAGATTCTATAATACAATACCAGAGAAACTGACTTAAAAGTAACTGTAGACATAAAAGTGGTTGGGTATTTTAGTACATATTTTTAATGGACCTGATTACCGTGCTGAAATCCTTTAGGATTTTAACCTTATTTGATTAACCGTATCACCGGTCTGTGAGACCGGAGGGGAATTTCATGTTTCTGAAATTGGCACTACTGGTGTTTCGGTCGCCCCCTCCACGCTCAGTAGCTGTAAACCGGACTCTCCTGAGACGTTTTTGATTGGTTTTAGTTTGTCTAGGGCGTTTTTTGACCTTGAATTAGTCTAGTTATTTTGTGAGCGCTACGGTCTACTGTACCGGACGATACGGTTACTGTAACTATTCTACCGGTCTGTCATACCGGATGATACGGTTAAAGTGTGAATAGTTATTACGTGTTTGAATATATTAGTTTTTATGTTTTATTATAACTTGTTATAATCATGAGTGACTCGGAAATTTTAAGAGTGAACGATGGAAGATTTAACGAGCGACTTTTACAACTCCTACACAACATTGAAGGGGATGATAATGACGATGAACCTGTTAACGATTCGGATGAAGATCCAAACTATGTAGTGTCTGATAACAAACTAAATCAAAGTGAAAGTGATGATATTTTTGCTGTTGATGAACCCCAACTGGAAGATGAAGATGACATCCACTATAGTGTCGAAAATTATTTGGTTCAGGAAACTTTTTTGGGGGGAAAGATGGTAGCGTATGGTGCTGAAAGGAGCCACCCAAGCAGCGCAGAACACCTGAACATAACATTTTGAGGGGACCATTACCCGGGCCTACTGCAAGAGCAAGAGCCTTAAGTAACAATCCACTCATTACAAGATTTTGAATTCATAAAACGTCTGACCTTAAAACTTATAAAGCCTCACATGACAAGACACCTAAAAATTAAAAATTTGCCAAGAGACATTAGACGCGTCATCACGGAGTACGTTGGAGAAACAGAAGCTGCCAATCCTAATGAATGTGTTCCTAGTGACAAACTGGAAAAACGGAAGACATGTTCCAAGTGCCCAGCTGCTAAGGAAAGAAAAACCAATTACAAATGTATCAATTGCGGACAACCCATCTGTTTAGAGTGCAGCAGAAAGTTGTCCATTTCATGTGTTCAGAATATCTAAAAATCTGTGGATACTTTTTTTGTATGTACTTATGCCTTTTTTAAGTTTAAATTGCTTTGGTAAAAATGTATGTGCATTTCTGATACTTGTAAATACAGCTTTATACTATACCAGTATTCTAGAATATTATTTTCCATCCTAAATTCCCCAAATTATTAAATTTTATAATTTTTTTCAATTATAAACATTTTAAAAATATTAATTGTAGTGTTTATATGAACAGGGAATAATTGTAAATATATTTTGTGTTTAAATCTGAACTAAAAAACAAGAATAGCCCAAAAAGAGCAAAAAACCTCCCTCAGGTCTGTGAGACCGGATGATACTGTAAGTGATTGTAATTTCATGATACGGTAAAAAGTGTTTAAAAACAATTTCTAGTGTTCACGGGGTTGAAATCTTTTAAGATCACTCATTGTTGATTAAGACACTGACACTTCTCACAGGATGCTGGATTGGATTCAGACGACAACCAGTTGCCGTTTTATGAGGAGGACGAGCCAGAAAGTGACAAAAACAAGAAACCCGCCCCCAGCTTGGATCCGGACCATAAGTTGTTGTTGCGCAATGCCAAACCTCTACTGCAGAGTAGAAATGCTTCTGTAAGTTCCATTCAAACTATATCGATGAACTTATTTTTGTATAAGCATTGAATGTTTTACAATTTTACTAATTGAAACCTACGTCAATAATAGAATTGTCTTTTACACTAGAGGTTACAAATTTTTTTTGTACCATTTTATCTCTTTTTCCAACCTCTCAAACAAAAAACCAGACACTCTATGTCATGCACTTTTTACTACTTAGTACTAGGAGTGTATTGAGCAAATTGGCATAAGGTTGAACAAATTTGTTTTTGGATGTTAAGGTTCAATCAAATGTTGAATACTACTAATAGCAGATGCTGCATCACAGTGACCAGCTATCAGTTGTTGCTTTGGTCTAAAGAAATCTCACTTGACCTGGTTTCAGATTAGAGTTTTAAAGTTAAACTCAACATATTTTTAAATGCAGAATATTATTTCTTCAGCAGCACACTTACCAGTGATCTCATTTCAGAAAACAATGTAAGCCAAGTGTTTACTCCTGTATATCTAAATAGAGTAACTTTATTGTAGCATATAATGAAATATATTATTCTGCTGCAGATCTAGGTTGAAAACTGTTGTAGATGTACACACAGAACAGTATGATTAGATTTCAATTAAGCATCTTCCATATCTTTAGTCTTTTAAGTAGAGCCTAAATACAGCATGTGATGTATTTTGCTCTGTTTAACAAAATTTCTGATCTGTTAATTTACAGCTCCAATGAGCTGAATATAAATTCAGTTGTTGTACTAAGATTAAACTAAACTCACTATTATGCACATCACATCAAATGTAAAGTTTTGTAGCGTTCTCAGTATGTTTAAAGTGGAACAGCTCCTACATTTTGCTAATACCCAGTTCGAGACACAAGCAATCATTTTCTGCTTAAATTCTTTGAACTGTGGTATTCTTGACAAAAAAAGACATAATTTTTAATCTGTTCTGTTATTTTGTCAGGTATCTTGATTTGATTACTGGGCAAGCCTCTCAATCAAGGGCTTTTTTAATGTAATTTTATTAACAATCTATTGTTGCCATTGTGAATAATCTTCAATGTATTGCAAACTGTTTGTCAACATATGCAATGATTGGCATCTTTCTTTTGAAAATAATATTATACTGTTTAAAGTTAGTAGGGATGTTCTCACTTACTCAACATAAGTTAAATGTTTACTAAACTCAAATTTATTGAATATAGTAAACATTTATTTACATCCTCTGCATTAAATTTACATTATATGACATAAAAATACTACTTGTTTTTGTCTACTTGTTATTAATAGATTTACAAAAGTAAGATGGTGGAAATTTTCCTTTTCCACGTAGGGGTGAGAACATAATCCTAAATGGGACCCTTGCACTTACTCCCAGATTGACAGGATATTAAGGATGGCTAAGATTGGTGGTAGGTGCTGCCTCATGTCAAGATCCCATGAGGAACGATATGGGCTCTGTATCTCAGTTATGTCACCTTGGATAAAAGGGAGAACTCCTCATCCATTCAAAGCGGGTAGAGGAAGGTATTCCATCATGTCCAGACTAACAACAATCTTTAACACTACAGGAGCTCCAACAGTCATCCTCCGCAGTAAACTAGACCCATCGATCAACCCTTTTACTCCAATATCCCAACATTTGCGTTTAATAATGTGCCGCTTATGGACATCATGGGGTTGGCCAGATGGTCCTATACCCATTCTAAGTTCATTAAAAGTCAAAAGTGAACCCTCCTGGAAAAAGTTTTTCTTGAATAGGCTGCTGTATCTTTGATATATAAGAAATTCTAGCATCTCTTGTTCATTTCTGACATTGATCTTTCCAGTCAGACAATTTAACTTTCCTACCACTATTCAACATTTTAATGCCTCACGAGTGAAAGAGCAACACCCAACTAGACTTACATCTTGTAATTTACTACTTACTTTGTCCTAGTAGCGCTAGACAGTTTTCTTGCTCATTCAGTCAGCTGTTAATGCTGCCAAACTTTATATAGCAAAATCGTAATAGCCCATGCTATGGAAAATGTCATTTTAAATATTCTTCTGTTAAAATCTCAAGTCTACAGAAACCTTTTGGTACTTCCATTGAAAATATATAACTTTTATTGAAAAAATGTCTTATTGTGTATTTTATTTGCTTTTTATATCAGTTGTGTGTGTCTTAAAAATGCCAATTAACATCCATAGAAAATGTGCGTTAGGACTTTCATATCAATCTATCTTCTTAGTGTGATCTCTACCTCCATCCTTCCCTCCACCATTCATATACGAATTCACCTCATGTCCATCTTGATATATCTAACTTCTCATCTTTGTATCCATTACACGCAAGGACGTACCCAGCGAGGGGGTCCAAAGGGATCCGGACCCCCCCCCCAAATTTTCATTTATTTCAATTACTTTTTTTTTTAGTAAATGATTATTATTATTTAAATAATTCAGTATTACTGATATGTATGTACTGCTGAAAGATCATTCTCTACAATGAAACTGGTCTAGAACTTGTTAAGGAACAAAATGGGGTCTTACTCTCTGTCTACTACGGGAAAAAATCAGTTGTCTACGTTCTTGATTATGTTATGTTTGTTCTAAATAACAGTACTTATGCCGGGGGCGGGTGAATCGAAATAAAGAACACTTTTACATTTCTTAAAACACGGCCACACACGAGGGGTGGTGTGGCAAGCGAGACTGGGAGTTGACTGACTACCGGCTCAAGGAATGCTCGGACGAGGCAGTGACCAATGGAGAGGGGGGTCAGGTGATCTCGAGTAGCCAATGCCGTTTATTCAAAATCATACGATTAAAACAGCCGACACATTACGTCATATGGGGTGAGGTGCACATGTTGCAAATATATCTAAACTTACTAGATAATGATACAAAGAATATTCATATATAACAGATTACACCCAGTTATGAGCATTCATGGCTTGGCCTTACCACTGATTTAATTAGTTGCACACCATTTAACTCTGTAATATTGTTATGTAGTCGTGTTTGGCCTCACTTGTACCAGATCCTTCTAATCTCAAATGATTGTTTTGTTTATTTCAGGTGGTGATGTCTGTAGCCCAACTCTACCACCATCTGGCCCCTCGCAGTGAAGTTTCTGTTGTCGCCAAGTCTCTCATCCGACTGTTTGCGGTCCCACAGGGAGGTGCAGTCGGTGGTACTCAACTGTATCGCCTCCATATCCACTATTAGGAAGGTGAGGGCTTTATGGGTCTCTGTAGTGCTTCAGATAAAGGGAAATATAATTTTAGTTGGTATTAAATTTGACTTTAACCCATTGCGGATCGTGAAAACGGCGCGCGCGCGGGCCTTAGAGTACGAATTAATCCGTATTGCAACGCAGCACCCGCAGTGTTTGCACGCCTACCTGCCTGCTTAGCGCGCTCGCTAATTATACATGTTTTGTTTGTTTATGTTGTTATTTATGTTATATAAACATTATACAGATCATATTAGACAAGTATATTATACTAGAAGTATATTCATAAATATCCTCGGAAGCACTACTTTGAGCGTTTTTATTGATATTGAAATGATGTTGAAATAGAGTTTCCACATCCGGTGGTGTCCCAGGAACAATGTCTGAAATAGTCTGAACATCTGAATCATGGTCACTAGCCCGCTCGTCACTGTCAACATTAGTATCCGCGTAATTATGAAAACGTGGACAAATACGCGTGATAGAACCGTCTCCATCCTCAATAACACTATCGATATCACTTTCATCACTTCCACTTTCTAATAATAGTCTATCTAATTCAGATGATCGTAAATTGTCACCCATTTTATTTACGTACACGCACACGAGGCAAAGGAAAATAGAACGCCACGACTGTACGCCTCAGACAAACAATTTGTCGCAAATAATAACGTTATTGACCGATAACGAGGGGAGTATTTGTGGACGAGTATCAGAGATAAGATAGGAAGCCAGTCCAGGAAAACTGACTATAAATATCTCCGAGGCTTATAACAGCGATAAGCGTTCAAAACAAATGAGTCATCCGTACCACGTCATCCGCGTGAGGGTCACGTCATTGTGCTTTTGGTCCACGCCTCGCTCCCGCGTCACCCTCACGTCGTTGATCCGCAATGGGTTAATAATTTGTCTGCGAAAAAGTATTGTTACCTGAGAATACAGCTCCAAGTACTGCATCTAGATCAATTTAACCCTTTGGAATCAGCATGAAATTTATATGATTGCCCTCTTAGATTGCCTGGCCGCCATAGCTGTTGTCTGCGTCAGGTAATTTTATTCCACCATCACGTCCCGTCCCTCAGCTCATCGGGCCATACCTAGTGGCCCTCGCTGTTTTGCCATTCAGCTTGTCAGGCTACTATGTGTGGCCCACTTTATTGTGCAATTATAAAATTGAATCCTTATCCAGTTGTGGCTGGTATGTGCTGCAATCTCTCAGTCAAATAATTAACTAAATTAATATTTATCTATTTGCAGCACATACCATAGTAAACATTGTTCAGAATTGTTTTTATCCAAGTGTCAGTATCACTGTAGCTGCTATAGTGAATCATATGAATGTATTAAAATACTAGTGCATTTGGTGGAGACGTAGCTGAAAATATGGAAACGAATTAATATTCTATCAATACTAGAGACCTACTAGATGCTGATTGTATTTTTATTCTGCAAATAAAAATACTTTTAAAACAGATAAACAGTTACAGATCAACATGTAACTTAAATTACATATTACTTGGATCCTTTAAAAACAAATAATAGTAAATAACCAATCAATAAAGTTTGAACCTTAAAGCCTATAAACTTTTTGAATTATTGAGGATTTTATTTAACCCTTCCAACGCTGCTAACGCCTAAAGACGCGGAACTGCCGATGCTTTAAACGCGGATAACGTATACAAACGCAAAAGCTTTAATTTTGAAAATGGCGAAGAATTAGTTGTTAAAACTTCCGTAAAGAGCAGGTCAATGTTTCTTTCGACTGTCGGGACTAGACAAAACGCTTTGTCATCGTTTGTGGACGTTGTAACGGTATCTACTAGGGTTGAAAACAATCGCGCCATTTTTTGTGTGGCCTTTGTGACGCGGCATACGCCTACAGACGCGTTCGTTTCATTCAGCTGTTTAACTACGTGTGTGATGATCGTATGTTGGTTATATTGTTAAACAAAGTGTTTTGAATCAGTCCGATGTTATTCCTAATAGTGTGTTTTAGTTTGTTTTTACTAACATTTAGTGTAATGTTTTGTTATCTTTTACCATTTTACTACGAAAAACGTAGTTTTGAGCGCATTTTGGTATATTATGTGTAATATTTTTTTCAATTATTTGTTTTGTATTTTATACCATTTTTTACCATACAAGTCCAGTTTATTTATTCTAAATAAATAAGGTTTATAAGTACAATATTTGTTTCATTTCCCTTGTAGGCTATCATATAAATAAGTTTGTGTGAATTTCATGTTATTACATTTCAAGATCTTATACTGAACTTAATTTTATTTACTAATTATACAGAAACTTCAGTTACAATTTACTCATTATACTAACCTGTATAAATGTAATAATCTGTCAATAGTGTTCCTATGTACATTATCCTGCAATGCAGTTTATTCAAAATTTTCAAATGTTTTCGTGCGTATAAAATTCTCAAAAATATGTAATATTACATGTTTTATTATTTTTTCTTATAAAGGTAATTACCAAGGAATATGAAACAAAAATTAGCATTTGGAAATTAAAAAAAAAAAAATACTTTTTTTTATGTCTTAGCGTTTAACAGTAATTTAAACCTTAAAGCGTCATGAAAATTAGGACCTGATCTTTGATAAAGTTACAGTTTTTTTAAATTTACAAATGTGTAAGTTAAATTTATTTTTCGTTTCTTTTATGTCAAAATAGAATTATTTAACGGAAAATAAAATTTGTTTATCCCTTTTTCTAGGCTAATTTTTAACTTTTGAGAATTATCGTAGAATAGCAGTGTAGTTGTCACTAATATTTTTATCATTTATTCAGTAAGTATGGAATGAAACACAGTTTTATAGATATACATATACTATATTTAACAAACCAATAAAATTAGAAAAATACAAGAGTAGACAAATATGTTCAATTTGGAGGCGGGCTGTCACAACTGACATTTCGCGCGTCTCCCGCAAGCCACTGTTAACGCGTGGACTTTGAACCTTCTTATCGCTCGCAAAACCTGTAGAACATGCAGGGCTTGAATTATGTTTCTTGCTTTCTGATAACATCCTTATGAACGTAGTAAAATATTAAAAAGTTTGGGGTTGACCAAAGTAATTGCTCAGAATTACCAAATCTTCAAATTCCGAATCGTCTGGATTCACCATTCACAGGAATAATGGTAAAAACACTAAATAAATACTAGAAACTGCTGTATATAATATGAATAATTTACTTTAAAAAAGAATAGGACACAACAGAAAATTAGCGATAACCGAAATACATATGCATGTACCGGGACGCTTCTCACTAACTGGCTAGATGCCTTGACGGGAGCTCTCGTCAATGACTTTGTGAGGAGGCGCGTGGCCACGCCCGCAAGACAGTGTTTGGTCCAATTAGAAGCAGCTGCCACTCCCATTGTAACAGAATTCGAGGCAGGGGCAACCCGCGTGTTTGTCGCATGACTACTAGAACCATCTAGCAGCAAAATAATTCAACTAACATAGCAGTAAGAAAATAAAGAATGCAAAAACGCGGATCCACGGCAATAACGTTTTGAGCTTGTAGTGGACCTCCGCGGATCCGCGTCATAACGCTGGAAAGGTTAAATTAGCGCTTTAAGGGTTAAATCTCAGTCATTTAAAAAGCTGAAGTTCAAATACTGCCATTTAAATTTGAGTAAAGTGATGTACGTGGTTACGCAAGCACCAAGTTATGACGCAGAACACAGCTTCTTTGTGTTTCATTGCATCTTTTGGCATTTTGGTTTTTGGCACTATATCAAGGGGAAGTCTATATACAATTTTAGTATGCAATTAAGGTCTAATTTAAGACTGAAACCATACTTCACCAAGATTGCATCCATTCTATTTTGTGCAACATTTTTATTTTGGCTATTTCACAATTTAAACCTATAATGAAATGTTTTATTACAAACTCTTAACAAATTTCACACACTTTAATATTGGGCTATTTCCTAAGTGTTCAAATGGTGCCAGTACAAAGTTTTAATGTGACAGCTGTATATATTAATTTGAGAATAATAGTAAATTTTAAAAAGTTAACTTTTACATTTATATCGCTTTATCCGCACACGTCTTATTTTGACATGCTTACTATTATATAATCTTCATACCATCACTGTTGTATAAATTAACTTTCAATATGATGGCAAAATAAGAAACCAATCTTTCTTTTGACTGTTTCTTGTATTTCTAGACATGTTTATTATTGTAGTAAATGATATTTTAATCGAAATAAAATTGTTAGTATATTTTTTGCATCACGGACCAAAATGTAATGAGTAATGTAAAATAGTTTTTTTTCACAAATTTGTTGTAATATCGTAAAGCTTTTTCCTTACTTGTCCTTACATTAGCAAATCTTGTGGTTTAAGTTTTTTAAACGGAAGTTATCAAAGAATGACAAATTTAAAATTATTTCAGTTCACTTTTTCCTAGTGTGGTTGAAAAAAAATCATTTCTCCTCTAATTTAGGATCATTTATATCTTTACAAATAATTAACAGTTTAGTCTAATAGACAACTGTATGTGTACAGAGCATGTTCGAGCCATTCTTGAAGAGCTTCTTCGTGCGAACTAGTGACCCAACACACATCAAACTGTTGAAACTAGAGATTCTAACTAATCTTGCCACGGAGTCAAGCATCTCCTTCATCCTGCGGGAATTCCAGACCTACATTTCCAACCCGGACAAGGAGTTTGTGGCAGCAACCATCCAGGCTATTGGCAGGTAACTTTCACACATGGACTATTAGTTTACATGGCTCAACTAAACTCATATGTATTATCTTTAAACGCTTTCTGTTATAAACAGCTACAAGTTTTTATGAACTTAAACATCATCATGACATTGCCTTTTTGTGTCAAAGCTGGATTTCAAAGCAAAACTGCAAAATTATACCACTAGAGAAACCATAACACACTTATGAAACTACAAAAAAAGTACATGTTAAAGCATGTTTGACATTTTATACCTTTTTGTGGAGGGCCTCAGTTTAAGAACATTTTAATATGAAGATTTTCTTGTTTGCCCTGTTTGAAATAAGGACAGAAAACATGTTTAGGACAAGGACACATAGAGGAAATTTAAATGTTTTATTAAGATCGTTAGGTTGTTATGTGTAATCTTCATTACTTATACTTTCTCAACTAAATATTTAAAGTACAGTGTTTATTTATTGTCTTCACTAATGATATACATTGTTCACTATTTCAGATGTGCCTCCAATATCAAGGAGGTTACTGACAGTTGTCTAAGTGGCCTTGTTTCTATGCTGTCTAACAGAGATGGTGAGTTGCATATAACAATCTATCTACTTGTTTGAATTGTACTTTAATATTCAAGAACATTACAAATATTTTCTTTGTTCTGGCCATAAATTGTTATCAATATTATTAATTTTGTGAGCAAATTAAATTTTTTTAGGATTTTTTAAATTTTAATTTTAATAATGGAGCTCCTTTTATGTTGATAAGACAGATAGAACAGTCCTACCTTTACTAAATGAAAAATTTGGTCCTCACCATCTTCTTCATGGCTCAAACGCATTGAGTTTAACAGTCAAGAAGAAAAGAGGACTAACCTTCCAATTTCGCAAGGATAATTTTTTTTACTATGGTCCTCAAAGGGCTTAGAAATTGAAGTCCTTACAAAAATATGTTTAGTTATATATAAAATTTTACATTTCAAAATTGTTTAGTGCTACTTTGAGAAGTGTGATTGTGGTATTTGCAAACTTTGTATATAGGTAAATTAGAAACACTTTACTTGCCACCAAAGCTTGTGATAACCAGGCTCTGTCACAACTTCGTATGAAACTGTCCATTGATATCTGAGGATGGACCAACAGTTTTCTGTGATTTTATCATTCTGAATGAATGAATGACGTTTATTCCAGCAATTTTACTAGTAATATTTGTAAAGGCCAATTATATCTCCACAGAAAAGTATTATGTATACATATTTACTAAAATAAAACAATTTTAAGATAAAAATAAACAATATGTTATTATAATAATATACAATACTGGAATGCCTACATGGAAAAATATGCATGTGTGTAGGCCTAGTTGTATCTAACTGCATCCGTTAAAATTGCAGAAAAGGCCAGAGAAATTTAGAAAAAAGTAATAAAAACTGCTCTGTCTATTGCTTCTTGGAATTCGCTATGTAAATAATGATTTGGGTTGAAACGGTGATAACAATAAATTTTGTAAATAGAATGGTATGGTACCATTATAGTTTATAAAAGTATAAAATACTACTTTAAAAAATGTAGAAAAAACTATAGAGGAGTGAGTTGAGAGAGTGTGTCCCATCAATAACAGTGACATGTCCGTCAAGGGTCAGGTCCCTTGTTTCCGCAGTGATGATCTCTGCCTCTGATAAGCCTAATTGTAATAACCACTCACTGATAACAATATTTTAAAACTGGCTAAGATTGAGCGTTGAATAAATTAGGAGCCTGGAAAAACGAGAAATGTTTCTGAACAGTATATGTAATATATAATGAGATTTTGTTGTGGAAAAGGATCTATAAAGTTGTAGAGTGGCTATTCCTGTTTTATGGACATATCTGGTGGGGAATGGGGGAATTTCCCCATATGAATGGGGAATTTCTGAAAATATGGAGTGAAAATTTGAGAAGATGTAAACTAAAAGAGATTTTATAAATAAATGATGAACTGTAAGGACAGATAATTCCTCACATAAAATATCAGTAGGATAATGACGACCTTTGTGGAAACCAATTTTTAGTAACTGTTTTTAGCATAAAAACAAGGTGTGGATCGATGTATTATTAGCTCCCCCCCCCCCCAAGCAGTATTTCCAAATGAAAGCAATGATTGAATATAAGCGTAATATGCCAGTTTTAACTCGCTTGCATTCAGAACATCGTTCAGTTGTTAAAAGGCAAAAATTAACCGTCTTAGCTTCGTAACTAAATAATCTATACGTCAGTCTGTGATCAAAGATAACTACAAGATACTTTTACACTGTTGTTTCCTCTATACTTTCGCAAGTACAAAATTTATTAAGATCATTTCCACAGCTATGAATGATCAGAATTTGTAAATTGTACTCAGAAACAGTGTGCAAGGGTAGTGGTAAAAATTTAGTTTTTGAAATATTAAGCGTTAAAACTTTTTGATCGAGCCATTTCTTCAATACCAAAAGGCCACTCTGAGCTTTAATTTGTACTTCTGTCCAGTTTTTCCATGTACAAAAGATTGACATGTTATCAGCAAATACAAAAATTTTCCACTTAAATGTATTTTTAAAATATTGTTGATATAGATTAAAAATAAAATTGGAGTACTTTCCTGAACAACACCATAATCTACTGATAATGGTCACTAGCCACCCTGCAGACAAATGCATATTGTGTTCTATCAGTGAGGTAATTTGAAAACCATGCAAGGACACTTCCACATACTCTAATAACTTCTAGTTTGTTGAGTAATTTGTCTCTTTTTTAATCGAGTCAAATGCTTTCTTAACATCGAGAAAAACAAGCATAGAATAATAAACTCTTGGAATGCAGACATTAATTTATTTATAAAATCAAATAGGACATTTATCTTAATCACTACATTTAGAGCACACAAACCAATACTTAAAACTTTTATTTTTGTGAGGCCTTTCGATAGCAAGGCTATCTTCGTCAGGCACATCACAAAAAAATAGGACATTGTTTATATTTTTATCTTTTCTGAACTTATACTGACAGTCACTTAAAATATTGTTTTGATGATGAAGATAGGATACTAACTGTTCTTTAATTATCATTTCTAGTACCTTAGAAAAAACGCTGAGTAGGGAAATCGATCTGAAGATATTTTTGTTAGTAAATTCATTTGATTTTTGAAACAGGAACAACTTAGCCATTTTAAAATTACTAGGAATAATGCTGGATCTAATACTTAGATTTATGAAATGGCACAATGGCTTAACAAGGGTCAAAACATTTAGGTAAAGCTAAAGGATATCAGCAGAGACACCATCAAAGCCAGGGCAGAACCCTTCCATAAAGCGTCCATGTGGCTTACAATGTCCAGTTCGATCACAGTGTTAAGGCTGAACAAATAGTCTAGCCACAAAGTCATTCACAACCGGCTCCTCCCCTGAATCAATCGCATCAGCCAGCTCCCACCCAACAGAAGCAAAATATGAATTAAAATTATTTGCAATTTCTTTAGTTGAGTAAGGAGTGATATTAGAAAGCCCGGATGTTTTTTATCAGAAAGATAGTTAGTTAACTTAGTTCAATAACTACAGACCAAAATAGCGTGGGATTATTTTTTTATTTATCAATTTTATCAGGATAATATTCTCTTTTTGCACGTATTTTAGAATTACTGAGGTATTGTCTGAGATGCCTGTAATCTTTTTTTAATTTTAAATTAAAAGGCTGTTTTCTTACTGCTTAACTTAATTTATCTCTTACTTATTTATCAACACCCTAGATATTCCAGGTTTCAAATTTTTTAGTCTGGTATTTCTATTGGAAATTTCTTTTTTTGATTCAAATACTGAATTGCAAACAAAACCTGTAAATTCTTTTGAACAGAGCTGACATCTGCGCAACACAAGATTGGGCTCAGACAACGCAAGCTGTTTTCTATAACAACAAATTGTTTTCAACTTTTTCTCATTCCAAAATTATTTTTATTGTATTATCTCAGCACCAACATTGATTATGATCTCTTTACATAGGTACAATAAAATTCGCTGTAGTTGTCCGAAGCATCTAAAGTTGTTCGCTCATAGAAAATGGATGCAACATTTAATACACAGTTGGCAAGATTTTCAAAGAAAGCAATGATTTTGAAAGTTGGAACTCACTTCCCAGATATTCCTCATAGCACAACACCAACCTGAATGATTTCTGTCCTCTTACCACATTCCATCTCACAATATTCCTGTAGAATATACCATTTCATATAATACCTACATTTTGTATAAAAACACAATTCTCATTCATATTTGAATAACTGTTGTATAGAACCAAAGTGTCAAATTGGGATATATTGTTTATGTTAAAAATACAAAAGTAAACAATAGTTGATTTGATATTTCTAGTAGTTCCATGCCAGTCAGACATGTTTGGCACAGCAACTGGAGTGTTTTTAAAAGTAGTAAAACTGATGGTGATATGACAGAGGCGGTTGTGGCGGAGAGTGTCGTCGTGATCAAGAAGCTGTTGCAGTCTCAACCATCACAGCACAAGGACATCATTACACAGATGTCAAACTTGGTGGACACGATAACGGTGCCGCAGGCGAGAGCTTCCATCCTCTGGCTTCTGGGGGAGTACAGTCGGCTGGTGCCACACATAGCCCCTGATGTGTTGCGCAAGATGGCCAAGACTTTCATTCATGAGGTACTGTTCTATAGTCTTGGAATGTTGGGAACTGAAAGATCTCAACATTTACAGCCTACAGCCTAAATTACCCTTTTGTACAGTTTAGAGATCATGTTATTCTTCCTGATCTCTATGGCTAATTTTACTATAGGTGTTATGTCTGTGAAGTTGGCAGTGCAACTCAAAAGTATTGTTATGGAACCTATACCAAACGTTTGTGCTTCGTTTGTGCACGCAATATTGACGTTTGCGCTCGATGTATTTCCCATCAAAAAATAATTTTTGAAGCACTGCCAACTTCACACGAGCAGTGCAACTTCAAAATTTTTGAACGAAACCGGTGCCAATTGTTTGTGCTTCGTTAGTGCACGTTTGTGCTTCACTGCGGAAGTCAAAAAAAACGAATTTTTGGAGCACTGCCAACTTCACACGAGCAGTGCAACTTTAAAAATTTTGAACAAAACCGGTGCCAATCGTTTGTGCACTCATTCCCGACGTTTGTGCTTCACTGCGGAAGTCAGAAAAAGGAATTTTTGAAGCACTGCTAACTTCACTTGAGCAGTGCAACTTCAAAAATTTTGAACGAAACTGGTGCCAATCGTTTGTGCTTCGTTTTTGCACGCAATCCAGATTTATGCGTTTTTGCTCGATTTATAGATGCATAAAAATCATTTTCTAAAGTGACCACCAACTTCATATGAGCAGGGCAACTTCATATTTAATAAAATTGTACTAATCGTTTGTGCAATCCTGATTGTTGTTAAATACACCCTATTCACTGAAACATGCCTACAGTTGAATTATTCGAGCTTATTATACGAATCTAGCCGGTATATAAATATGTGCCGTAGACGATCTATTAATAAACATGGCCATGACATTTTACGACTGTCTCTTTACCATCCAGAGCTTAGTGTTATTGAGCTAGTCTGGTCAGATGTCAAAAATTAGGTTGCTGCACATAATGTAATGTTTGAAATTACATATGTTGAAAATTTCAAACGTGATCCCGCCACAAGAGGGTTATTGGTAGGTGGTGGGGGGATGGCGCTGCAGACATGAAGTTCGCTCCACGGTTTCCCTCAGTACAATAGTGGTTGCCGTCCCTATAGAAGAGGTTAGTGCGTCACAACCCCAAGATAAGTCACAACAAAACTCGTATTTTTATGGTTTATATTTGTTGAGGTTTAATTTCCAATTTCTAAACAAACTTTATTTTGTTATTGTAACTTGTCTTTGACTGTACTGATTTGTACAATTTTGCATTGAGTATATATATTGAGGTTGATAGGTCTTTTACACTACCAATCGTCTAAATGACCTAATTATATTAAACGTTTATATTGAGAGAACTGTCTTTAACTGAACCATTCTTTGTGCCAACGGTCCAAAACGTGGATATGTATAAACAATATGAACAAGGGTCGTAGTGACAACAACCCATTTTTAATTAAATGGATAACACATGGTAAGAATGTAGTAAAGTATTGTCTCAATGACCCTACTTTTATCTGTTCAAAGGTTCGATTAGTCAACTAGGCTCTATATGTCAACTGCGTGCAACCAGGCAATGTGGTGAGATGTTGAGCGCAGTTGTCGTGCGGCACTGGGCTTGCGCTCGTATCGGTTTTGCGTTCACTATTCTCTAGCAATTATAAATTTACTAAAGTAATAGTTGTTTGTGTATTCATCCAAAACTATATTGACATAAACTCCTGTAAAAAGAATGATTAAAACGGGAATAATAATTCAATGCAATTTCCACAATTGAAAACTTACTTTTTTACAATTTAGTTCGATTAACTTTATGATGACTTACAAAATAAATATATCGTATGGAAAGGTGTGTTTTTTAATGTTTAAATTAATTAATGCACGTTCAGTGTTTTTCACAACAAAACTTTTTCTTCCATTGTTTTTAACATCTCTTGTAATCTCAATAGTAACTATCTCTATATCTCTTAATTTATAAATAATTTTCGCTGTGGATTGAATAAAGTTGACACTAACTATAGTTAAGCAGATTCACTGTGACAAGACGTGGCTCACATTGAGGTTTTCAGCAAATAGCCAACAATACAAAAACTGTTTAAGCGGCATCCCCATAATATATTATGAGTTTTGTTACTTATTGTGTTTTTTGGTGCAAATAAATTACATATCCACATTACAGGCTTACGTAAGGGTAGGGTATTCAAATATTTTCTGTTCATTTAATTTATTTTAAGATCTGTTGTTTTAGGGTTTATTTCTTTACTAAAATAAAGTGTGGTTACAATCTTAGGTTTAAGAGGAATGTTTTAACGCGGCCGGCGAGCGGTCTTTTCATGGCTCTGGTATTTACTACAGAGATAGAGACGTAGACATTATTTTCACCAATCTAAAGTAAAAACAAATATTGTGATATGAACAAATACTAGGCACTAACCAAATATGTAGTATTATTTAAAAGGTCATTAAAAGACAGAAAAACAGTGTATTTTCGGATTCACTAGAATCCTTCATTAGAAACACACTGACTAAGAAAACAAATAAACCAGAATCAAGGTAATTCTGGGCATTTTTTCTTCACTTGGGAGTAATACTTGATTCACGCCCAAATAATACTAAACCTAGTACAAATTTAATTCTGTAACTTATGACCATGATCTTAACATTAAATCATTTTAAGTTTCAAGATCGAAATTATCTTCAAATTAAAGGAACTGCTATGGGTACACGGATGGCTCCTTCTTATGCCAATCTATTTATGGGTTCAGATACATAATGATACAGATGATATTTTTTAAATATGGCAACACGGTATCAAAACACTTAAAGACTTTCTTTCTAATCTCAATAAATTTAGTATTTTAAAATTTACATAGTCTATCTCACCAGATTCAGTAACATTCCTTGATACTGATGTGTTTATTGAAAATCATAATTAATTTTAAAACTAAAATTCATATAACAAACAGTAACAAAATGCAATATTTGCATTTCACAAGCTGCCAACCAATTCACGTTAAAAAATCAATCACTAAAAGTCTATAAATAAGGGCAAAAAATCTTTGTAGCAATCAATCTGATTTTCATAACTATATAAACAGACTGTCTAATGTCCTTACTGAAAGGGGGTATCCAAAAAATCTTGTTGATAAACAAATTAGAGCACCAAAATTCAGTTCCAGTGCTATTAATCCTAATGATCCTACATTTATTACTCAATATTTTCCTGGCCTTCATAAGATCAACAAAATTCTGAAAGTATCTTTTCCCTTTTTGGAATCTTCCCCTGATACTAAAAATTTATTTTCTAAGTCCTTCAAAGTAATCTTTAAAAACCTCCAAATTTACAAAACACTCTCTAGACCAAAATTTAACTATGAAAGCAATTCAAGAAATAATAAAATGCGGCATTTGTAAAATGTTAACAATTTCTAAATCTTTTAAGAGTAGGACAACAGAAAAAGAATATTCCATTAAAGGAAACATTGATTGCAACAACAAAAAATGTAATATATCAACTAACCTGTAAATTTGGTTCCAAAGATTATATTGGCAAAACTATCACTCCATTAAGAGTGAGAATGACATCTTCCGTAATACCAATCGGCTTCAATACGCTTTCAAGTAGTTAGAGGTTATTAAAAGACAGAAACATCAGTGTACATGTTTAATTTTCGGATTCACCAGAATCCTTCATCAGAAACACACTGACTAACAAAACAAACAAACAAAACTCAAACCATTAATGAATAACATAACCCTTGCCCACTAATGAATAATGCATATGGCCTTTCAGAACTAAAAACCTATAAAAAAGTGTAACAAATTGATGTATTTCATAACTTGGAAACACACGCGTGGGGTGGATTAAACCCCATGTTATATTAAACGTCCAAAAATACCTATTTTTTATATAAGTTTGCAAAACAAACACTCAAATAATACTTATAAAATAAACAGAATAAAATATAAGTATTATATTGGAGTGTTTGTTTTCTAAACTTAAGTAAACTAAGAAGAAGCTGGTACAATGTACCTATTTTTATTTCTGAAAATGAGTCATTAATACAGAATGTTTCAGACTACCCGGCCGCAATCTCCTGTGGTTGAACCGTTTGGCACAGAGCTATGCAATAAACTGCCAACCTAATAAATCTCATACGGCGAACGTCGTAAAATTGGTGCTGTAAGACAAACCTCAAACATGGTCATGCGACACTCATAATTAACGAGGTTTGCAGGCTCATCGGTTGTTCCTGATCAGCACAGACAGGTCTTTCACGCCCTTTCCAGAATTTTTGAAACATTAAAATTGTTATAAATATAAGAAATCCTTATTATCTTAGTTCCTAGGTTTGTTTGTATTCCAAATTATAAAATACATCAATTTGTTACACTTTTTTATAGGTTTTTAGTTCTGAAAGGGCATATGCAATTTAAGTTCCCCATGGTATAGTATAGGATAATTTTTGTTAAAAGTCATTTAATTTACTTTTTACAGATGCCGAAGCAGTCAACAGTTAAACCAGACGAGATTGTTAATCATGCATCTGAAGAATCCGCCATTTTAAATAAGAATGGTGAAGTACTGGGTCCAACTCATGAAGTTTGGAAAAAAATTTCTGATAAACTTGAATCAAGAATAACTCCAAAACATGTGTATACTATTGTAAGGGCCAATCGGAACAATGTACTGACTTCAATTAAAGAAAAATTAGGTGTTTGCAACGATTCAACTAAGAAAAGACCCTTGCTTTGTCCCACTGATGATGACGACAAAAACTCTTCATCATCATCCGACCAGGAAGTCACACATAACAGTTTAGTACCACCTCAAAAAACCTTTAAGGTGTTCATACCGTATGAAGATTTTGAAGCAATGCAGCCAGTGTACACTAAAATGAAAAGTAAAAAGCAGGGAAAATTGATACCAAGATTTTGTCTTCCGCCCTATATTTGGGCTGAAAAAATTGCACATCTTATATGGGATCAACACAAACTCCCTTGCCCCTTTGCTGTAAAAAACTCACAAGCAAACGTCGATTCAAGTGTTGGTGAATATTATATAACAATCAATGCTTACTGCACAGATTCCAAATGTAAAAATTTAGCTAAAGGAATTATAGCACACAAACCCGTATCAGGAGAACCTGTTGAAATGGAATGGAGATGTGTAGATACGGATGGCATAATGCACTCTACTAAAAGATATCTTAGAGGTTCGATTAGAACTGAAGTAGGAAAGAAACTTGCCCACACCTCGTGTACAGTGTTCCGTTGTCACGCTGCTGATGAACTAATGGATATTTGTGACCAGCAAGAACCTCCTACTTTGTATCGAGATCATGTACTTCGGAAGGCTAAACAGGAGTTCAAGGATTTACAGTACAATGTAGTTCATGGGAACGATCCTGTTTTGTGCTTAGAAGTAATGAAACATAATCAACCCCATAGTGGTTCAATTCATGATATTTCTCTTGATAAGTTTTTTGTTCACTACTATACGCGGATGCAATTACATACATACAAGATTCTGTGTCGATCTAATTATGTTGTCCCCATAATTGATGCTACTGGTTTACTTGTTAGGAAAATTATAAGAGATCATGGTGAATCTCAACACATATTCTTGTATGAAGGAGTTGTACACACTGGAAAACAGCAAATACCTGTTGTTCAAAAAAAGAGGAGCAAGATTCCAATACTATTCTGTATTGGCTAAATGAATGGCAGCGATGCGGTGCTCCTTCTCCTAAAGAAGTTGTGACCGATGATTCAAAGGCACTTCAATCGGCTGTAAGCAGATCCTTTGGCAGGTGCTATGACATAAGAGACTACAAGGACAAATGTTTTCAGTATCTTATGAATGAAATGGGAAGTCTACCTGCATGTTATATAAGGATAGATGTTGCACACATGATAAAATCATGCTCTAAATGGAAATTGTGGAAGATTGACCACAAGCGAGTGAAAGATTTCTATTTGCAATGTCTAGGACTATTAATAAAGAGTCAAAGTTGTAAGGATTTCGAAGATATTCTGAAAAATATGCTTATTGCATCAACATCAAAAGACGAGGGTATTAATAAAGAAAGAAAGCCTGTTGCAATGGAACAATCCCTAAAAATGTTGATGGAAAAAATAGAAGGAATAAAGAATATTGAGGATATATTAGTTTTTAAAGATGTAGGTCCTGAAGAAGAAGAAGTTGTAGATGATGTTGAGACTAATAAAGAAAGTGAAGAAGAACCACCTATTCCTTCAATTGAAAATTGGTCAGCAGCTATTAAACTGTTTGTGGCTGAAAAGTGCAGCGAAAAAGGAAATAGGATCAATCCTTACTATGCCCCTTCTGTAGCGAAGAAATTCACATTGTCAAAGATTTTTTACCCTGGTCTGGAGTAATGGGGCCTTTATTTAAATCACTGTATCTTACTGCATCTGCAGCCTCAGTGGAAAGTGACTTCTCAGACCTAAAACGAAGGATTTTAAAAAATGAGCATACACCATTGCTGGTACATAAATTTTTAGATATACACCTCCAGTCAATTTCAGAGCACCTAAAAATAGCACATGTATCGTTAAAATCAAATATTTCTGACGAGAAAGAAAACAGAGTGGTAGATGAAAACGAAACAGAGGACGAAACAAAACATTTTATGAGCACCAATCCAAAAACCATTGTTGATAAACATAGAGATGCTATGGAAGAGAGCCTTGAAGACTTAAACTTCTTTGAGAATTGGCGAAGAAAGGTAACGAAAACAGAGAGACCAAAAAAATCAAAATACTTAAACTCGTTTCCAGAAATCACCTTGACAGGAAATAGACTCAAACCTCCCATGGACAAACTTATGAAAAACTGTAATAATTGCCAACCTATCCGTATCGAACGTAACAAATACATATCAGTGAAAAATACCTGTACATTTGACTCCTTGACAAGTCTTTTGATGAATGTATACATAGAAAATCCACTTATCGTTCCAAAATTGATAACAGTAATAACCTAACTATGAAAACTGCTAAAAGCTTAGCAGTTGTAGGAGCCAATTTAGAAACTTTCCAATTAAGAGCCCAAACGATAAGCAGTTTGTCAAAACCATTGAACACCACGATAACAGAAAATAAGCTGAAAACTATATTAACTGAGGAATATGATTTATGGTCAAACCTAACAGATGTAAAAAAATCTTTGCTAGATACAGAATATAGTGCAATTGTGCATATACACTGCTCAAATGAATTCTGCACAAGAAACACAGAAGAAAAGCACGTAATTTTAGATACTGATAGCTTCATTATTTGTAGCCACGGTTTTGAGCAATTATATGAATCTATTGATAGTTCAATTAAAAAGGGAAGACCCTCAATACATGATTGTAGCTCTGCAGATATTAAAACAAAATGTTTACCTCCATGCACAGGCGATACGAAAATAACAATGGTTGGACAAGACCACTCGTTGATCGATACTGAATATATACAGTACACTGACAACGCAATAGATCATGATAAATTGTTCAATCGAAAATGCTCATTAAATGAAATTCCAGTTTACATTGAAATAGGCGATCAGGAATATTACTTAAATGGCTTGATCGCGTTTCGCCCTCGTCATTATGTGACTTACACTAAGACACACGGAAATGATACATGGGAGTTGTATGACGGGTTGGCCAGAACGGTATTAAAACATATATCAAATAAACAACAGGTGTGTCCTCACTTAATAATGTATACGAAAAGATTCAAAGCTACTGTTGTATAAGTACATGAATTTTGACGGTGAGGAGGAGTAGTTAAAATAATTTTTTTTTAACTACTAGAAATTCTATTTGTATATTAGAATAATTTCACCATTTAATTAAATAATAATTTTAATTCAGCTGTCATTTATTTGGATTAAAGTGGTTTTGAAAGGTTAAATACAGTGTTAAGGGATAATCTTTTAAATACTCATGCATTATATAGTAGTTTTGATTTGTTTAGTTCATATTAATTTAACTTCCACTTTGCAAAATTTTATTTGAAGTTAATTAGGTAACATGTGCTTATATATCGTGTAAAATTTTAAGGTAGAGAATGTTTAGACTTTTAAATATAACATTTAATAACAATATCATATTATCAACTTTTAAATACCATACGATAAAGTGTTTTCATGTGTTGATGACTATTTCATTGTTTATTATTATATACTTATAATTTAACGTAGTACACGGTCAAGTTTTTTATATAATGAAGTGTTTCAGTTTAAAAGACTAGCAATAAGCGTGATATACTTTGATATATTATACTATTAAGTTCTATTAATAATTGCACTGCGTTGTGAACATTTGAAATAAGATAAAATTTTTAGTTGAATTTTTATATAAATATATCAAGTAATCTTTTGTCAAGAAATATGATTTTTCAAATTTATGTTTTAAAACAATTAAGGCTCTATAACATAAAGGTAACATTAATACTAGTAAATTCCTGCTGTATGTATGATATCGGGCTAAATGTTTTTTTTTTTTTTTACATTGTTTTATAAATTATAAATAGTATTCTATAGTTCTTTGTTAGCAAACCATGTACTGGTACATTTAAATGTATTGTCAAAATAGTTTCATAATCTCTACTTCCCTTATATTGTATAATTAAAGACGCGTTGTAAGTGTAAAATTTAATATTACTTTGTATAATTGTCAATATACTCTTCATATACATTTGATTCGTGATTTATATACTGTATATGCATGTGCGAGAACATGTACTGTATAGCATAGTATTTTATAATGTACTTAATAGTGACAAAATTTATTCTACAAATAAAATAGGATATATAATTATTTTTAGATTAAATGTGTACATTATTTAAAATATGCTTTAAAATATTATTAGTGTAATATTTGTATTGTTTGCCATGTATAAACAATGTGCAAAATAAGAAAGTAAAAAGTGTTATAAGTTAAGTTTGAATGGAACTGATGATTTTTAATGGTATGTACATTTCAACGTCAATAATATCAAAGTATGAATATTCAATATTAAATAATTGTGTATTAGTATAACAGTAACATGATTTTTCAGTTAAATTGTTTAGTGTTTTATACATTATTATTAATAATATGTGGAATGTAAATATCACATGACGTTTAAAAGTCCATAAATATTTGTTACTATACAATGAGTTTCATTACAACATTCCTTTGTTATACAATATTTCTAAACAAGTTTCACTGCTCGTATGAAGTTACCAGTGCTTATGAAAATTCTTTTTAGACGTCAAGAAATAGAGCACAAACGGGATAGTGCACAAACGATTGGCACCGGTTTTGTTCAAAAAATTTTAAGTTGCACTGCTCATGTGAATTTTGCATTGCTTAAAAAATTCCTTTTTTTTACTTCCGCAGTGAAGCACATACATCGGGAATGTGTGCACAAACGAAGCACAAACGATTGGCAACGGTTTTGTACAAAATTTTTAAAGTTGCACTGCTCGTGTGAAGTTGGCTGTGCTCAAAAAATTCCTTTTCTTGACTTCCGCAGTGAAACACAAACGTCGGGAATGAGTGCACAAACGATTGGCACCGGTTTCATTCAAATATTTTGAAGTTGCACTGCTCATGTGAAGTTGGCAGTGCTTCAAAAATTCGTTTTTTTTACTTCCGCAGTGAAGCACAAACGTGCACTAACGAAGCACAAACGATTGGCACCGGTTTCGTTCAAATATTTTGAAGTTGCACTGCTCGTGTGAAGTTGGCAGTGCTTTTGAAAATTATTTTTTGTTAGGGAATATATCGAGCACAAACGTAGGTATTGCGTGCACAAACGAAGAACAAACGTTTGGTATAATAGGTTCTATAACAATACTTTGAAGTTGCACTGCCAACTACACAGACATGTAGGTGTTTTGTCACTTCTTAGATAATATTAATAATAATAGTAGAAATAGTAGATATTAAAATTGATGGAAGGACTTTACACTAATTTTCACACACACTTCAGTACAGCTATGTTTATTGAATTAATCAAAACTGGTTTGGGCATGAAAAATAAATTTAAACTAAATAAAGTTGACTGACTAGCTACTAGTAGCACATCCTACAATAGCAGACTATTATACATCTTCTTCTACTGGGATCTGTTGAGATATTCAATAGTAAAGATCGTAGTTTTAGACATTTGAGAAAATTAAAGGCCAAAAATTTTTAATTTATATAAGATACCAGATGAGATTTCATTTTTCTAATCAAGTAAGAAAAGTAACTAAGTAGGCAATAACAAAAAAGTGGAATTTTACAAATGAAAATGTAATGATAGTTTCCTAGAATTTTATTTAATAGATTGGAAGAAGCATTGGGGCAAAACAGTGTGTTTATAAAAAAGTTGTATTAAAATTTCCTCATTTTTGATAAATTAAATAATAATCTTTCCTGTAATAGGAGGACATAGTGAAGCTCCAGGTTTTAAACCTTGCTGTGAAGCTTTACCTGACGAACCCGGACCAGACAAAACTGCTGTGTCAGTACGTGTTCAGCCTGGCACGTTACGACCAGAACTATGACATACGTGACCGTTCACGCTTTCTACGTCAGTTTGTGCATACCGACAACCCGTTTGCACAACATGCTCACCAGATCTTCCTCGCAACCAAGCCGGCACCCCAGCTCAATTCCAAGTTCAAAGGTAACAAATGAAGTTAACTTGGTATTAAAGAACATGATTTAAGAGATTGTAAAGTAAAAGCTGAGTAGAATGGGTACAAGGTAAGTGTTGTGTAAATTGTTAATTGCAATAATATTATCATCCGAGTACAATGTTTTTGTTGTATATAAGGTTGAGTGGTATAGAAGGCTTGACATTCATTTCATTGTTATGTAATAACCTCTATTACAGCACAAGGGAGAAATTTGCATGAAGCAAAACCCAGTTGCTGTAATCACCAATATAGTTTTTTTACAAAACTTGTGGATACAGTATTTTATCTAACTCTATTTTCAGTCTATAGGTCGACTGTAGTATTTGCATTTGATTATTTTTGTAGAGTTTGAGATGGTTGACTCACAGACAATTTTTTCCAAGACTAGGTCTAGTAATAATTACTTAAGCACAACAGAATATTACCCCAGCATTTGCTTTGATAAATAAATAACACTTATCATATGTTCCAACCTTTAACGTCCATACTGCTTATATATTTACATATTTAGTTTATTTGAAATAAACACTTTTTATGAAATATTTTTAGTAAATTACATTGGTAATAAACATGTATGTCATATGGATGATCTGGAAACAGTTCTCCCAAGCCGGTTACAGTTGCAGGTGAAATCATCCTTATTTTAAACTTGTGAATAATGAATCATTCAATTGGAAAAATATTCTTATGTTCTGTCATGTCTCTCTTGTGGTGATTGATACAGACTCCTCTCTTGTGGTGATTGATAGATTGATACAGACTCAAGACCTAAGTCTTGAATGGAGATGGAAGTGCCCGAGCTGAGGTGTTGTAAGAGTGTTATTGTTATCTAATCTGGCTAGTACATATTAAACAATATGGTTAGACGTTTGTAATTTTGGGTCAATACGTTAGAAAAATCATTGCCTACATAAGTTTTAATGATGATTAGAAATTAGTCACAATTACAGAAGTTGACTTGGTGATAATTTTGTTCCAATCAAACTTAGTCTAAAAAAATTGTTTGCAATTCATAATTTGAGATTTGACAATGTTTTTTTTTTTTTTATTTGAATCTTGAGTTGTGATTTAGAAATTTTGATTTGACCGTAACTAGTGTACTGTATAGGTAAGAAACTACAAAAAGTGCCAGTCTAGTCTGTGGTGACTTCCCATTGTAGTTCTACCTTTACCTTTGTTATTTCACGTTGAGGACTAGTGGACAGTTTTTACTACATGTATCCTAATAGTCATGCACCATCTGAGGATCACAGTTCTGTTGTCTAGACCAAGAACAACTGCAGTTGGGTTCTCTCTCACACTATATAAACACGCGAGCGGCAGGCTACCATGACTTGCCTCAGTTCCCTGAGACCGCCCCGAGTGTTGGGGAGCGCAACGTGGTGGATCCAACTCCAGCTGCCACCACCAACACAGAGCAGGCACAGGACAACTCCTTCTTCACCAACAAATCCGCCCAGAAGCCCACCAAGAAGAAGAAGTCCTTCTATTCTGAGTCGGACAGTTCACCACCTGATGGTAAGGGGACTTCCAGTTTGAGTTATGTCAAATGTTATCATGACTTGAAAGGCAATACTTATTGTTTGCAGGGTTACCTATTCTTTCCATAAGTGGAATATATAATTTATGAACCTTGTAAAATGTTTAAACTATAACTTCTGTTCAGAATCCGAAGGATCAGGAGGAAGCTCTGAAGGGGAAGAGGAAGAAGGAGAAGAAGAGTCAGGAGATGAAGAGGATTCCTCAGAAAGTGAGAGCGAGTCAGAGAGTGAATCGGCCAGTGAAGATGCAACTAAGGTAAATTGAGTCATATGTGATAGTCCAAGATTAAAATCTCATTCAGTTTTAATTTAGAATGTTTAAAGTTAAGTTGGTTGTTTATTATTATATGGGCCAACAACAGTATGTTTATTTTTATATTTTGATTGTTTTTTTTATATTTAGAATTAGTTTATAACAATCTCCTGGTTAAGATATCTAAAAAACCGAAATAACTATCATATAGTGTGATTATTTGTGACAATATTAGTTGATTATTCTATATACAAATGAAATACATTACTACACTTTTTTATTATAATTTTATTATCATTATTATTATTACTAAATCCACCAGCACCAGTGCATTTAATTTTTATTATGAATAATGCATTAAGTTTATGTTCTACTGATTAACTCTTGGACTGGAGGGATTTTTTCACAGCAGTCATGCCCCAAAGAGTAAGTTTTTTTAGATTTTTATTTTTTTAAAGCTACATTTTAGAAAAAAATTATTCATTTTTAGTAACAATTTATTTCAATTTTTACAAAAATTAAAAAATTATCGGTTAATATTATACAGTATTACTTTAAATCAATATTTGTTAGTATTTGTTACATAAATACTGGGACAAGGCACTAGGTGTTCAGTTCCCAGTTTATTAAAGGCACATTAGAAGTTTTTATTGATGTGAAGGGTTTTGAATCATTCTTAGATACACAGAACATCATCAGATTTGTGGCAAATCCATTTTGTGTCCTGACGCACTCTTTATCCATCCTCATCATCATTCATCAATATCTGAATTATCATCATGGAATCACATGTTGTTTCTGCCCTAACGATTAATATTCACTATTGAACACCGGTCAGTTGTCAGTTGTTGGTTATTGAGTGCAGGCCAATTAAGGCCTGCTGCATCACATCATGATAACCCCTGATCTCTTTTGCCCAAGTGATCTTTTAAGTGAGCCTGAAATGATATAGAACTGTCTGATCTCTATTAGACTAAGGAAGATAATTAAATAATTTTGGACCTAAGTAAAAAAGTGAACTTCTGAATTAAGACAGCCTGAATTTAATAATTGCAAGGTTTTATTTTTGTCTTAAGTATTGTAGCAGTGATCTTTTTTAATATTAAAACATTGAAATGACTTCTGTTTTGAAAAATTTATATCAGGGAATGTTAAATCAAAAACTTGCCAATGTTAAGATTAATTTTAATATACATACACATTTGTTTTATTTACTAGGTTTTCTCTAACAAGAGTACTGCTCTCTTGCAGAAGCCCAATACAGTCCAAGCCAATACCAAGGAAAGTGAGAGTGAGAGTGAAGACTCATCTGAGGAAGAGAGTGATGATGACAGTTCCTCCGGTACTCCGGTCGCTGTCACTCCTGTCAAGAAGAAACAACAGCCAGCTGTCACCCCTCAGGCCACTCCCAAGTCCAACCTGGATCTGCTGTTAGACTTCAGTGAAGGTGAGGTGGTCAGCAAATGGTAGAAACATTGTATTGACTCATTATTACAAAGTAGGAGTACACCACAACACATGTGGCATAACAGCCTTCGCTTGGATTACATGCAAAGTTTCAAGACTATAGCTAATTTTACTCTGAGATGTCCTATCTACAGACAATCATACAGTAAAGAAATTTTCACAAATATTTGAATTAGATAAAAGAAATTGTGTCAGCCAACTGAATGATAAGCTTCAATGACAGTCAGCCAATTTCCTTAATTGGACATGCACCATCATAGAACTCATTCTCATCTATGTAGAAATGATGTTTTATGCAAAATGTAAAATTTTTGGAATACAGGGGTTTACGAGAATGATTGCAAATTAAATGTGGAAACATCTTGCCACATATTACATTTACATTTTTGTTCTTAAATTTATGTTTTGTAGTAGTATTAAAATAATAAAAGTTCCGGTGATACGGAAATCCTGTTATATTAGTAAGAAAGAGTGTCACTATAAACCAATAAACTCTTGTTTTTTTTTTTTTTTTCAAAGAAAAACCTTATACCATTGTTGTAAAAAGTTAGGTTACTAAAAAATAAAATTTGTATTCATTATTTTTCAAATATAGTAAAAATACATTTTTGTTAAGGTTTTTTACCTACTTTATATTTCTTTCTGAGTCAAAACTGTAAGGAAGTACCAATCATGTAAGTATTAGACATATTCTAAATACCTACATAATTAAGTACCTACATGGCTTATGAATTATGTAATTTAAAAATAAAAATGTATGTTGCGCTATGTATTTAACGTATTTGATTAAGTAAAACACCAACATTTTAGCTTATGAAAGAATGTAGTACTAATTACATTGGTAAACTGTAGAAGTGGGTTGGTTGGTGTGCTTTTTTGAACAAAGTAGGCTATTTGAAACATAATTAGGCCTACATATATTACTTGGGTTCTTTTTCACTTCAAAAGTTTTTTGTAATGTGATACTAGTCAAAACACGAGTGAGGATTGAGTCCAAGTTTGTGTGGGCCTAGGCCTAGGCTTAACCCTACCTGGTGCTGAAGGTTGATGTTTAGTCTCATTATCATCTAAATCACGATCACTTTCATCCTCAGAAATAGCAAATTCAGGATCAACATCATCATCATCATCATCATCACTATAAAAATTAAAAAGTGCATCCTCAAAATCATTCTCGTGCAAAACATTTGCATCACTGCCCCCTCGACTCGTTGACGCCATTTCAGTTGAAAATGAAAACCCACTTTACATGTTTATTTGTTGACAACTCAATAATAATAATACATCTCTATCCATCGCTAAACAGATTCAAAATAAATGTTTAACCACACAGCAGCAGACACTTACAAGTCATTAGTTGGTTGAAAATAAGCACTATGTATATTTTCAACTTCGCATCGCAGTAGTGTCGAAAGTGGAACCATAGAGGAAGGTAACTTGTGACTGGTTATTTAAAACCCTTTCACAAGATCTACAGAGACGTTAAATAATATATAATAATAATTCTTTATTTAATTTTTTACATTTTCATTTTTTTACATTTTATATTACATTGATCAAATATGAATCTGAATTTCTTTTTTTGTTAGATATTCATGTTGCAACAGATGTCGGACTGAGTCTGGCACTGGACCAGAACGGCCGAGATACCGAAGTCAGAAGTTATGTAATATGTGGCAAGAAGTATAGAAAGAGTTTGCCTATATACCCCAAAAGGTTAAGACAAGTTTTTGATCAAAGTTAATTTTGTTGGAACTGTAGAGAAAAACAGTTTTCTCAGTTGGAACTGTAGAGTTGATCATTATTAGTGTGATGTTCAAATATTTCAGCAAATGTGTATTTGTGCTTGCACATTCCTTCAAATGAAGTTCTTAATATTTCTTGCATTCCTGAGGAAATCAGTGTTTATACCATGTAGATATTCAAGAACATTTTTTTCTGTTGTATTCAGATGCTCCAACCATGACTCCTCTAATGACACCTTCTCTGGGAGGTTTCCTGACACCCCTTGTTGCCACTCCTACGTCTCAGAACGTTGCAGCCTCGTCCATTCAGGTAAAAACATTAGTTGTTATTTGTTCTTTTAGATGCCCTGCCGTTGTCTTTCTATTTAACTTAATAGTTCACGTACAGCTGTTGTATCACTCCTTTAATGGAGGTAACAAGTTCATAACTTAATATATATTTATGTAGTGTAAACATAATTACGTAATGATATTGGTAGTGAACATCTAAGACTACAAAGTCAGCACATGGGGCACTTAAAGTAATTTTCTTAATGATTTATAATCATAGCTATACTCAAAGGAGAGTATCAAATCAATTTTACGATTAAAGAAAACTTTAAAGCGAGTTTGGACATGATGTACCTCTGTTGTTTAACTTTCTGTGTGAAATTTTTAAGGTACCAGTGCGCTAAAATTTAATAAATTTATATTGGATTATTTTTATTGACTTGATGATTCTGAGAAGTCCACCACTAAGTTTCAATTTAAGTACTTCTTGTAATATTCTAACCTGAAGTAATAAAGTCACCACTGTTCTAATGATTGCAGCTGGCAAGTGCAGCTTACATTCCTGCCAAGAGTGTTGAGGTACTGAACAAAGTGTCTGGTGGTGGACTGAGTGTGAGCTCTCGATTCACCCGGGCCCCCCACCTGTACTCCCCCGCCATGGCGACCCTCCAGCTGACTTTCACCAACCACACAGCAGGGCCCCTTACTGACATCAGGGTCACTGACAAGGTTTGTGTCTCAGCTCACCAATGGCAGTTATTGTTGGTATCGTGTCTGTAGCGAACGAAGTCTTCATTTCCACTCCCAAGTAGGATGTGGCTGCCATTCATATTTAAAAGAAATGCAATTTATAAACATCTATACTATCCAACAAATGCTAGGAATGTTATGAAATTAAAATTATATGTAGTGCCTATGCTTGACCGCCTCTCTGCACTGTATTTTATATTCCTTTGAGTGCCGCAGCGTCTACATAGTAGATGTTGTGAAATGTGGCACCGTCCATAAATTGCCAAGCATCTACCCAGTAGACGATATGTGTATTGATTAATATCACATATAATTCATTTTTGTTTTGACAAATAACTTATTTCACGGCAAATTTACATATTTCGAACAATCGATTGTGATTGATTTTTATTGATTCACCGCGCGTCCCTTGTAGTTATTTGCCATCAGAAAAAAAAACAGAATTGAACGCAATAGTTTGGTTCAGTCTGCTACTTGTTGCCATTAACCTACACAGTTTGGTTCGTTGGGGTGTTTACATTGTGCTAGTTTTCGTGTGTTTATGCTGAAAACTGTTGTTATTACTATTCTGCAATTAATTATGTTCAGTAAAACTTACAATGCACTTATAAACTTCTTTTTTTCGTGTTTATTTGTTTAGTGATGTATATTTTATTGTTTGAATTGTGATGAAGTAAACCGCAAGTTCCAATCAAACTATTGATTTAAGAGGTGAAGTAAGGTTTTATAGAAGTAAGGTTATATTGTAGGCCTGTTGTATATTTTATTGTCGAGAGAATTGGTGATGAAGTAAAAAACCGCAAATTCCAATCAAACTACTGTTGATTTTAGTGTGAAGTAAGGTTTATATTGTAGGCCTGTGTGAACCTTTTATTTTGCTACAATTACAAATAAAAATGAGTAGAAAAAAAACGTTTTTGGTGACGAAGATATATTAGACCGCCCTAGACGCAAACATACACAACTGTAGATACATCTGCTACTACCAGTGTGTTAGTGAGGGGAGGGTGATGAAGGGGATAAAAGTGAGAGAAAGGCTTGATCTGTTCAGGAAAAACGATTCTGATGATGATTATTGGTTGCAATTATCTAGTGAACTTGTACGATACAGATGCCGACAAGAAAATGTATGAGCCTTCCTCTGTCGATTCGGGTTCTTCTTTGAAGCTAGAGCTGGGCCTTCTACATCAACTCCAATGAAGAAACAAAAAGAAAAGAGCCCCCTCTAAAAGTGCGAATTTTTGGATTACCCCCCCCCCCCTCCGCACAAGAGACCCTGACTGTATTAGTGTTAGTAGTGAGCTTTGTTCTGCTATATCAAATAGAAATTTAGTCCGATGATTGAAAATGTAGATGACCCTCACTCCCATACAATGTTCCCCCGTCCCAGAACCTGAATTATTGGAACAATAATCCAGTCACTTCACCTGTTGAGGATGAGTCTCTTTGGAACTCGAGCAATGAACCAGTGAGAAACGTTGGTTAGAAGTTTGGCCCAGATGACGATTTTTCCTTTGGACCCTGTCTTGTATGGTGAACTTCCGGGCCCTAAACATATGCCACCCCGCCCCCCCCCCAGTCTGGCCCTCTAGCTTATTTTTATTTATTTTCTACAAATTTAAAAAAAAAAACTTTTTTTCCAGTTTAGCCAGAGAAAACTAATAGGTATGCAGAAACAAGTCACTGTGGATGAAATAAAAGCTTTTGTTGTTATTTTGAATATGGGTATAGTACGACTCAGCCAACCATTTAATAGCTATTGGTCCACAATTCTCTCTACTCAATAAGTTTGGTTTAGACAGATGTGTCACCTGTAATCGATTCCAGCTTATTTTGAAGTTCTTTCATTTGGTAAACAATGAAGGTTAGCTGTCCAACCTTATGACCTCTTATGCAATAAATTTCATCCAATCATTGAACAGCTAATATTTTATTCAGACACCACTACACTAGCCCACAAAGAAGTTTTCTGTTGATGATCTCTAATAGTGAACAAAATCATGAAACAATTCTGCATTCTGAAAGCAGTACTTTGCCAAATAAAAAAGCATCATAGATGGGGATCAAACTATGGCTGATTCAGTAGTGATTCGGATCACCCATTACTGTGCCAGCATTTTTTTGTTTATAAAGGTTCACGTCATGATGATCCCATAGAAAAGGCAGAAAATGAAAGATTTGGGTAACTGGATACTATGTTTTAAAGAAATTACTTACTATGTGCAACTACATAGAGGTAAAGGGTAACCATTTTTTTTTTGCGACAACTACTTTTTCACACTGCCTCTAGTAGAATATCTTTACAAGTGTTTGGTACTACGTAACTTCACAGGAACAATCAGAGGCAATCGAAAGGGTCTACCAGAGCATTTTAAACGAAGTCCAAGGTTTGATGTCGGTGTGACAAAATTTATGAGGAAACGATTTTATTCTTCTTTGTGGCCACAGAGACAAGCAATCTAAAAAAAAAACAAGTATTATTGTTGTCTACATCTTCCAAGGCAACAACTACTGAAGTAATCCAGAAGACTTAGTAGAAACCAGATTGCCAACTTCAATGTTATTTCTAAGCCTCCAGGCAGACCAAATAGTCTTTTGCTTAACACCACATAATAATGGGAGGGTATAGATACATCTGACATTGCATGCTATACGTACCCTCACAGCAGCTCGTCCCCCCCCCATGATAGAGCCGCCCGTAACCCACCCACCCTGATATATTGGGAAGTAGTAGTGTTTAGATGTCATGAACCGAATGTACTGGCTGAATCCCATATACAGTATATTGTAGTGCCGTCGAGCACAAAGAGTCCTGTATTGGAAAAACCAATGAATCGTTTGCAAGAATATACGTCAAACACAAATTATTATCTGAAAAATTGGGAAAGAATCGGATTGATAAGCAAAAATCCCCCTCCTCCTCATGACCAACCCCAAGGAGAATTTATTTGGCTTAGAACAGCTACCTCAAAAAAATGCAGTGCCTCATGTAAGGAGTGTAGCACAGCAGACCCACGAAACAACCTCCGTCAACCTACTGTATTTGTTCAAGTGGTGAGAAAGGAGTTCATACCAAAGTGTCTCAATATTCACATATTGCAAGAAGTAAAATGATGATAGGGACAGTGTAAATAGTATTTGTGTATATAGAAAAAACATTTTTTTTTAATTTTGGAATAACCAATGAAAAAGTAAACAACAATGAACAATCAGTAATCCCTGAGAGAAATAAGTAAGTGAGATTTTTGTTTATACTTTTTTATATACATTTAGTATTTTTACAGTAGACTTTACGTCATTGAGTGAAATAAGGATAGTTATAATCTTTTTTCTAAACTTTTGAGACAAACTTGAACTAAAATTGCTTTTTGGTTTGTATTTTGTATATATTGCAGTATCTGGTATTAAATATTACTGTAACACAACCATATTATGTATGATTTTTGTTCAGTTTTTTATTCATGCTCTTTCATATGGTATAGCTAAAAAAATATTGTATATATTATAAAAATTTAAGTTTTTTTTTTAGTTTTTTGTTAATCTACTACATTCTTTTGTGTAAATATAAAATAAAATTATAATATTTATATGGATAAAAAATACCTTGTTTTTTATATAAATCACACAAACTAAAAATCGGTTGAATAGTTTTTTTTAATATAGTTTTTTTTTCCCCACCCACGCTTACAAAACAGAAGGAAATGTCCCTCCGGGAATTTATACGTATGACTTGGGAAAATATGCTGTGGCACTCAAAGTGGTTAAATTCTAATTATATTCAATAATAATATTTCCTTAATTGCATAAACAATCACACAATTGCATACCATACATCAATACTATTATAAATATTACTATAATACTAATCCAAAAATTTTGTTTTGTCGTTTTAGATATCAGAACTGGGGGTTTACATTGACTATCAATTACTAATTAATAATTTTCAAGTATTTTCCCTCCAGCCCATCATAAACTCTTCAACGGAGAAAAACCCATTTGACACCAGTGGGTTTTGTAATCACGGTGTGAGATTATTTAGATGTTTAATACTGTCAGGAAGCTTATTGATCAGCCTCACACCAATTTGAGACAAGTGTTGAAACGCTATCGTTCTGTGTCGGTCATTTCTGAAGTTGTCTCTACCTCGTCTCATATTGGTGGTCGTCCCTGCCTTGTTTGTACCAATTCGCATTTGAATCAACAGTACAGGGTAACCTCCAGAATACAGAGGCAGGGTAGAGTTAATACTTCAAGCTCCCTGAAGGCATCTTTGCACGACTCTCTGGAGTTCATTTGTGCTCAAAATACTCTTTCAAGTTTATATTTAAAACAGCTCCCTCACAATCTCAAATGTTAAGATAAATGTGGATGTATCAAACCGTAATAGCATGTTTTTAATACATCCATGGAACAAAATTTTGCAAGTTTGCATAGGATATAAATGCCGGAAGCAACCTTTAGTATGATAGTCCCAAGTCGACCCTCGATCAAGGTATAGACCAAGGAACTTGTGGATTTCAGATTCCTCTAAGAAGACTCTGACGTGTTGTCAGCATATTGAATCATCTTTCCATTCTGGATTGAAGAATTCAACCTGTTGACATAAATGAGGAAACCTTAAAAAATGGGAACTGGTGTCAGTATTGACCCTTGAGTGACACCATCGGGCATTTTCATTGTTCCTGACTGCAGTTGAAATCTTCACGCATTTTTCCCAGTTTGTAAGATAAGATGAGAGCCAATCAAGCGGCAAACCCTGAATACCACTTGTCCAAAACTGATGCAACAGTGTCACATGATGCTTACAGTCAAAAGCTTTTTAAAGGTTGAGAAATAAGCTTAGCACATGTTTTCTCCTTTCCAAGTAAACACCAATATTGTGAATGAGATCTGATACAGCATCGATAATCAATTTGTGTTTCCTGAACCCATACTGTTCAGGAGATAAAATTTCGAAATAGTCTAGAAATGTTTCATATTTTAACACAATTCTTTCACAATTTTAACATAACATAAATTTTACTGAAAACAGAAAGAATAGAAATGAGACAACAGTTGCTTGAGATGCAAGGATCGTCTTTTTTGGTATTATACTACTAAAGACAAAAAAAACTTTTTTATATTAGTTAGAATTTTTATATAAGGAAATGTAACATTCAATTTCTGTAACGTTTTTCAGCAAATTTTTCCCCTTTCATAAATTTAATAGAAAGTCAAAATTTATCAGTATTAACAGCTAGCAGTTAAAAAACACTTCCATATTATGTTCCCGACAAAAATATCAATCGTGCTCTCCTTGCTGTTGATCTTGAAATTCTGAAGGTCAGTTTTGCTGTCTCTCATTTCATGCTATTTATGCTACCTCAGCCTTGGTGGAATTGTCACTATGAGCCCTATTAATATACAATAATACAAATTGTTCACTTCTTCCTGTAATTTTATATCATATAACTAAAGATCAAACCATTTCACTGTGAAAAGTAAACTATGTTTTCATGTTGGACCTGCAATAGATCGTTAGTGAATATTCTAAAAACATGTTACCGAAACATGTCTGTGTTGGATTGCTAGTAAATTTCTTAGAAGCATTTTCTATTGACCACTGAAACATGTTCTCAGGTTGTCAGTGGGGGAATGGAGGTCCATGATTTTGCACCAATCGCGAGCCTGGAGCCCAACACGTCGACACAGGGAACTCTGGGTGTGGCATGGAATGACTCGACACAACCGATAACATTGGAGGTGGGCTGGGGGCAAGGGAGGGCTAAGCTGAGTCTGAGGGCTCCGGTGGGGGAGTTGGTCCGACCGGTCACAATGCCTGTCAACCTCTTCCACACTGAGCAAGGTTTGCCCATTAGTGTTTATGTAAATGATATTTTCCTTGTTATAATAATAAATATAACTTATTTTATTATGCTTAGTTATGGCCAAGTAATTTTTTGTGCCACTTAACCCTTTGGAGTGAACAGTTGACCATAGTAAAATCTTGGTTTGTCTGTATAAAAGTACTAGACTTTCAAACACTCTTATTAATACATAATTTTTACTAAAAAGCAAATTAACAGACTTCGGGTACACTTGACTTGACTGCAGAATTTTCCTGTAACACCTATTTTTTGACAATGAAAAGGTCAGTAAGCCATTGTTGTCAGTGTAGTGTTAATTTAGTATCAGTAGATTAACTGCTGTATTTTATGAGAACGCTGTTGAAAATAAGTTGTCAAGGCATTGTCACCTTAACATCACAAATACTGATTGTTCCTGAATCTTGTTATAGCCTCAAGGCATAGAATTCCAAAATGACAAGCAGAAAGAGAAAAGGAGTTGTTAATGTGGAATTGTATGTCGAGGAATTGTAATTAGATCGTACCATAAAGAGTATTGTCATTGATTTCTTTAAGCAATCCTCTAATCTCAATAAACTCACAATGAATTGTGAATTACACCTATCTTCAAAATGTGCTAGATTTATTCTTAAATTTAAGGTACTATTTAAAATATATTATCTTATTTTCTATATTAATTATGGTTTGAACAATGTTTTCTTCTGGAATTAAAACTTTATTTCCAAGCTGTAAATCAAAATAATAAATAAATAAAATACATTTTTTAGTGAGAGGTGAGCTTGAGTACTAAGAGGAGGCTTCCGTTTTTCAGTTTAGAAAATTGGCTCTTATATTCTTAATGTAGAAATGCTGCTTCCGTATTTAGTAGGTAAAGATTTAACCTAAGTGCATTATGTAATTACAAAATTCAACTATGAGACAAAATTATGTAATGGATGTGGTTGTTTTATGAGTTTTTTATTGCAGGGAAACTGAGGGGTATGAACGAGCACCAAGACAAAGTAGACTGGTCTGGTGACACAGCAGCTGTCTGTCAGAGAGTATTGCAGGCCGCCAATGTGGGATCCATCGTAACCGTTGAGCCTGGCATTCTCAGGTACGCTTTACTCTAGCAGGAAAAGATAAACTGGTCCAGTGACACAGCAGCTGTTTTGTAAGAGTGTATTACAGGCCGCCAACGTGGGATCCATCGTAACCGTTGAGCCTGGCATTCTCAGGTACGCTTTACTCTAGCAGGAAAAGATAAACTGGTCCAGTGACACAGCAGCTGTCTGTAAGAGTGTATTGTAGGTCACCAATGTGGGATCCATCTTTACCGTTGAGCCTGGAATTCTCAGGTACGCTTTACTCTAGCAGGAAAAGATAAACTGGTCTGGTGACACAGCAGCTGTCTTGTAAGAGTGTATTGCAGGCCGCCAATGTGGGATCCATCGTAACCGTTGAGCCTGGAATTCTCAGGTACGCTTTACTCTAGTAGGAAAAGTTAAACTGGTCTGGTGACACAGCAGCTGTCTGTCAGAGAGTATAGGAGACTGCCAACGTAGGATCCATCGTTACTGTTAAACCTGGAATTCTCAGGTGGGCTTTACTCGAGCAGGACAAAGATAAACTGGTCTGGTGACACAGCAACATTATTGTGTTGATTCTTTTAGTAAAGTGGGCGATTTTAGTTTACCTGTAGTATGTTCTAATTTTGGTTGTGATTTTACGTGTTTTACATTCTTAAAATTTAAAAAGTGGCTGAATTTCAACCTCAAAACACATTGATGTGTTCACAGGTTAATCGTTGGAACATAATTTTGCGTTACAAGACTTCAATTGGAAACAAGTCAATCAATAAAATGTCAAACATTGGCTCATTGATACATTTGGAAACTGCATCATGAGAGCTAAATACTCAACTAAAATTACTCAGGTCAAGTGACTACCTATTTGCTGGCCATCCTGGTTTTTTATTATGCTCCTATAACAAATACATAGAATATAAAAAACTTTTTTGAATGGCCAGCTGTTCTGAACATATGGGAATAAGAAGAAAAATCATTAGTGACCAATTGTGCTGAACACCTGACCTCAGGTGGCAAAGCAAATTGCTAAATATGACCAAAATTGGGGTGATGGCCAGCAAAGGGTTCAAAGTATCAGCCACTGATTAAACACCTTTTCTAGAAGCAGTTAACCATAACCAAATCACAATATAAGTTAGCTAATTAAATCAGCATTTATGCTAGCCTATAATTTCTTTAGTTGCACCAGCTGACAAATATAAATAACAGCTCATAAACACAATCTTTAACCATTCATTCTGTATAAATAAAATGTGCCAGAAATGTATTAATATTGTTAATAAATTAAATTGTAACTCTCTGTTTTCTTTTATACTTTAGAAATATTCCAAATGCAGAGCTAATTTAAAAAAATTCACAGATTGAAAAACATAGTTTCTACATAAAAAGGTCCAGTGAATAGTTTTATCTACAAAGACAGTATTTTACAATTATTATGTCATTTATAATTGATTACAAGATGAAATAACGGATCTGAAACTTTTTTAACTCCTCCACTTTGTTAGTGTTGATACTTTTGAGGGAGCAATTTGTCTGATTACTGTTAATTGTAGTTTTTGTTTTATGATTTACTAGCGGGCCCGGCGCGCTTTGCTGCGCATTTCAATAATTTTTTGCAAAAGTTGCCCGCGGCTTCGCACGCAATTTCCCGTTGAAAACAGTACACTATATTCACTTATTCTTTTTCTATCACATTCTAAACATTGCTGAGATAATTGATAGTCGTTCCATCGTGAGCCTCTTGGGCGTATTATGAAGGTATGTACCATATTCCTGCCTCTATCTAGCTGTTACCCACGGCTTCGCACGCAAATCTTAAGAACCGAAGTCCTTATATTAGTTAGTAAATTTTTTTTTTACTATAATAAATTTTAGATTAAATTAGTTATATCTCCGATGCCACGATTGAGCTTGCTTTGTTGTCTCGATCGAGAGAATATGTACACACGGAGTTTTGAGAACCATACTTCTGTCAAAAAAAACAACTAAGGTTGATTTTATAACATTCTTTATATTTGTAGCCAACGTAAGATAGTAATTATGATATCTGCATTACTCTTCTGATCAAGCATGAGCATGGTTTATATTAAATAAATATTGCAGTTAAAGGTGAATTTTTACGTCAAATTTGAATTGTATTATCTGGATAGTAAAGTCTATGTTTAACAGTGATTGCAAAAACAGTTTAAACAAAATTTGTCGTTTCTCTTAAGCTTACTCTATGCTTTAAAACTATAAGTGTAATATATGTTTACAAAGAACAGCTGATTAAAAATTTGAAAAGACGTTAACATATGTTTGCTGCAATGCATTTCTTATGGGTATTTCTGTAACCAGTGGGGCGGAATCCTGAATCGGGAAAGGGATGGGCATAGCTTATAAACCTTCTCCGTGGAAAAATACATATACGTACAAATTTTCATCATGATCGGTCCAATAGTTCACGATTCCATAAAGGACAAACATACAAACATTCATTTTTTATATATATAGATAACTGCAATAATGAAGATGAAAAATATTTTATGCATGAAAATAAAATTTATAATCTCCTCTTTACATGATTTATATAATTTGTTAAGTTTCATATTGGAAACATAAAATCAGCACCACTGTAGATATATCCCTGCACCAATCAACAGAATCTGTCCAACTAAACATGCAATTCATATTGCAATCAAATGATTCTGTGTTGGTTGCCGTTTTAAGCTTAAGTTCATACTTAAGGTAGCTATAGTTACTTAAGGTTCATACTTAGCTTAAGTTTTATACTTACTGTTAATGTAAATTATTGTCGTGTCTTTGACCAAACTGGATCAAGAAATGTGTTATTTGGGCCCAGAATTCCCTAACTTGTGCTTTTGGGGAATAAGTATTTATACAGTACCAATTATAAAGTAATAGTGATGAGCCATTATAGCACTCCACAGTTCACTAGTTAGTCATAATATTTATAGTAAAATTGTGACAACAAATTATATCTCAAGAAGTTCAAGCTGTATTGCATTACAAAATACATCTTACCATCTGATAAAATCTAGCAAGGATTGTCAAACTGCTCATTGTTTTCCAGGTTTGCTGGCCAAACACTCGCTTCCAAATCACTAGTGCTTGTCACTTGCAAGACTATTGAAGACTCAAAATCCGTGGAAGTGACGGTGAATTGTGAGAAGATGGTCATCGGATCAATGCTTTTGAATGCAATCAAAAAGAGCCTTCTCAATCCAGATTCCTAAATATAAATAATACTGTCATTATATTACATTAAACTATTATTAATTAATTTTATGTATTCTTGATTTTTTTATCAATGTGCAATTTTGTTATCCACATAATGAAAAAATAAAACATGTTATATTCATAGCTCATTATTTCCTTGTTCATATTGGTCCAAGAGTCATAAAGCTTTGATGGTTGTAAAAATAAAAGTTAATATTCAAATTGAACATGGATTGTATTGTAATGTTTCTCTATTCACGAGGTCTTATACAGGGTGAGTCTGACCACCCGTGCAGTATTTACAGCTGTCTTAATAACTGACTTCCACACTTTTTCTGTCTGTTTTCTCCTGGCCTCTCCGAACCCATGTTTACATTTGAAAATTCCCCAAAAAGCACCCCTACCCCCCAAATTGGGCCCTTTAGGGGCATTTTTCAAAATTGAAAATAATTTTAACGGATTCGGAGAGGCCAAATTATGGAGAAAACAGATAGAAGAAGTGTGGAAGTCGGTTATTAAGACAGCTGTAAATACTGCACGGGTGGTCAGACTCACCCTGTATACTACAACATATAAAAGTTACACAGTTCTTTCTGAGTAACAGGGATGTTATAATCAAATCAAAGCATTTATTGTCAGGATACAAAGAATGTATATAACAACGTCAATAATGATACATTAAACTAGCTTGTGAGATTTTGCACTACAAGAAAACACTCATCGACACTGTAAATAGCAGATTTTAACAACCAACATTTTATGGTATTTTTGAAATTAGTCCTGCTCATGATCTTTACTTGCATGGGTAGAGCATTGAAAAGCTTGATACCCTGGTATTGAAAGCTGCATTGAGTACTAGTATAGTTACATCTAGGAGTTATTAAGTGTATTTAAGTGCATTATTTCTATTGCGTGTAAAATGATTATGTACATGATCAATAGAAATTACTCCATTTAGAGCCCTAATCAAAAAGATGCCCCTTGCAGTCTGAGCAGCCACGTAATCAATGTGAGTTTGCCACTTTAGGTTTGACTACAAATAGACACCTAAAAACTTGACTCAAGTCATCATTGTCACTTGACCTACAAGACAAGGTGAGTTGTAAATCCTGGATTTTATTTTCATTTAGACATAATTTGTTGGCTGCACACCAGTCGTTTACAATTGAAGTTTTAATACTAAGCATCTCCCTACAATCATCAACTGATTCTGTACAGACTTTGAGGTCCAAGTCATCAGCAAACATGTAGGTGCTTACACTGTTGCCATTAAGATTAGAGGGCAGGTCATTTACATAAACAATAAATACAGTAGGCCCCAAAATTGAACCTTGGGTAACACCTAACTGAACAAGACGTGTATCAGACAAAGAGCCATTGAAATAAACATATTGGAACCTATTTGTAAGGTAAGAAACAAAGAAATTTACAACAGTATTACTAAAACCATAAAACTTAAGCTTATTTACTAAAATGGCATAATTTACTGTGTCAAAGGCCATGGAAAGGTCATAAGACCTAAAATTTACTAAATTTTTCCATTCCAGGCCCTCATAACAATCATTAATAAGAGATTGGACTGCACCAACAGTGCTGCGCTTGGCCCGAAAACCAAACTGACAGCTGCTAAGTAAATTATAGGTTTCAAGATAAGAAATGATATGAAAAAGTCTTTAGTATAGAGGCGAAGTTAGGACTTAAAAGTCCCCTCTACCACTTAGCCTCTGCCCAGAGGCAGAAAAGATAAGCATATCTTTTCAACAATGATATACCACTCATGAAAATGTTCCTATTATAATTTCTGTGCAACATTCCATAGCTCAAAATATTTCAAAAGCTTTTTCAGTTAACTACCTTAGGCCAGGAGGAGGAATCTCAAAGTGTGAGTATATTAGCAATCTTAGTGAGAGCATTTGTGATATAATTTATAAAGAAGTAATATGATAATTTTGAAACCTTAATAGGCATATTTGGGGAACATATTATTTTAGTGTTTAGTGTGAAATTTCAACACAATTAACAAGACTTTTACATGGCAGGAGGACAAAAATCCAAACAGTCATATTGAATATATTTATATTACATTAAACCACTAAAAGAAACATCTTGCTGTTTTACAGGATACCTGGCTCGTGGCTGTCCTCATTTGTATCCTCGGTTTGCGTTCACAGCTGACACAGTACAATGCAAGTCCTTGCTTTCAGATCTCTGTTCACTACATTATCCTATTTCCTTGGTTCCATCTCGAAATAGTGTCAAATTTTATAAACCAAATCAGTGTTGCATCCCTCTACTGCAAAACAGACTCGCTGCTCTATGCTTTCTTACCCCTAAACAAATTGTACTTTGTGTGTGGTGCATTGTTTTTTTATTCTATTTACAATGGTCAGAGGTTCACTTTTCCTCAAATTATAGTCATGAGCCATTTCGCTTATCTTGTTTTTTTCTTCAGGTTCTTGCCATTTACTAAAGCCTCGAGGGCCTTTTGCACACTCCGGAATTTTACTGTCAGGCCTACCAGTTTACAGTCTCACCTGTTCTACAATCCATTAAAAAAACAACTGAAGCGGTCCACCTGGGGAAATTCACCGCCCTTGTCCAGAATGCTAAAAATGGTATAACTCTTCCTTGTTATTGCAGGGCAGTCAAAGAGCAGGTGTGTTCAGTAGTTACTTCCTTCTAATACTGATTCTATGAAGTTATAATCAGACCCACAAGTTGAGAAGACAGCAATTTACTTGAAGAGAAAAGTTTCAGGACACTTCCCTGGGGAAAAGTGAATTCGGCAGCTCATTCTAGAAGACCATCGTCAGACAGTAAATAGTTTTATGTAGTGGTGTCAGTATTAGCATATGGAAGCTGTCAAGAAATGTTAACCAAAAATCAAGGTATGCATGGAATTGCCACACAAAATTTGTGCTTCGGCTTTTGACTGTCGATCAGAAACAGCGATGTGTTGATTGTGCAGTAAACTCAGAGACATTTGAAAGTGACCCCACATTCATATCCAGAATCATAACTGGTGATGAAAGTTTGTTTTATGGTTATTATGAATCGAGGAACAAAACAGCATTCATCAGTGTAGAAAAGTTCACAATCACCAAGACTGGAAAAAGCAGGGTAAGGAGAGAACTTCAACAAAAAACAAATGCTCGTATTTTTTTTTTTTACTTTAAAGGCATTAACCATTGTGAGTTCGTACCACGTGGTGTTACATTGAACTCTGATTTGTATTGTAACGTTTAGAGGCATTTGATGGAAGGCTGATTCGTGGAAAGACAACGACTAGCTCTTGCATCACTACAACAATTCGTGAGAACAACACAGTTATGGACAAAAACAACATGTCTACCATTCCACATCCTGTGTATTCGCCATATTTTCACCCCTTGTGTCTTTTTCTCCCATCCCAAAAATGAAAATGCATATGAAAGGTCATCGTTTTGACAGTGTTGAAGACATACGATAAAAGCACAGAAAGTTCTTGACAGTTTTCTAGAAAAGATGTTTTTTACACATTCCATTTGTATAAAAAAAATGCTGGTTTTGTTTGTTACAACTCAAATGGAGGCGATGATCTTGAAGGGGATAGCAGCCAATAATAGCCGAGGTAAAAAAAAAAAATTAGCAGACCTAGTCCAGAAACTTTCTGATACCACCTTGTAATTCAGGTCTGTCTTTAGAAATATCATTAATAAGGAATATCCAAATCTTTAAATGGATAGTTCAGGAGTGTACCAGTTTAATTTAATTGGCTCATACTTAGTGATGTATCTGGTATAGACCTCATATTTCTTAAATAAACCTGCTAACCTTGAGTGGAAATACTAAGTCAAAACTATCTACAAAGCCATAGAAAAAACATTAAAATTTCCCTCAGATATGACATAATTAATAGGTTTTAACCTATTTACAACTGTCTTCTGTAACACATTAACAAATAAGTTAGTTGCCCTATCATTGAAGGATCTAAAATATATAGTAGTCTTTCTATCTCCGAGCATTATTTACATATCTTACACAGTCAACTGGTAAAAAGTACATGTTTATGGTCTGTCATCATGTCCTTTACTGACACTAACATTAAAACTACTACTACTGTTCATGTTTGTAATAAAATCAGACAGGCAGGATCTCTTGTGGATTCTGAAACCATACTGTGCGATTGAAGTTTCCCAGAATATGTTCAAAATCCTTAGCCTCACTAGTGAGTTAATCAAGTTGACATTGTGATACATCCCAATGACAATGAACATTCCTAAGGGTGAGACAAAGCCCTGAGGACCCAGCCCCCAGTAAAAGTGTCAGAAAAAACCGGTCTGAGCAAAGGCCTGGATATAACAGTGGAATTTAACCTATTGTCGAAATTAATAAGTTTAATTAGGTGAACAAAAAAGGTAAAATATTAATTAAGATCCTTCCAGTAATCACTCCAGTAGTACTTGAATGTCGAGACAAATGGGTCATTTCTAAGAAAAGATCAACTGGTAGGCCACCAGTAAGCAATAAAGTGGTAGGGTAAAATAAAGTTTTGCACTTAGGCCAAAAAAATCAACCGTTTAGTATAGAAGAGAACTTGGAATACCTCTGAAAAAAGTAATGGAAAATGAAAACTTTGTAAGATGTTTAGTGATTAGGCTACTCTCCCGTTGTCTGGTAAAGTGAACAGACAATGTAAGAATATGGGCCATGGAGAAGCCACACGCTTACAACATGCATGAGCGTGATTCACCAAAAGTGAATGTGTTTCGTGCTATTACACACAATAAAGTTTTGTGGTCTCTGTTTATTTGCACAGCAAAGAATAACTGGAATAATTTTCCTGAATGAACATTAACAGAAAGACTTTTTCCACAATTAAAACAAGATTTCCCGCATTTCATACAGCAATTGAACAGTGCACCTTCACATTACCACTGTGTTAGGGCTGAACTTGGATATCATCATCAAGACAGATAGTCATCCTGATGACGGCACGATCTATCTCTTAAGATCAGCATCTTGTGATTTTTTCTTGTGGAGCTTCGTCAATGATAAAGTTTTCACCAGCATTACCATTACCAAAAGTATACCTGATCTCAAGCAACAGATTACAACAGCTATTGAAGCAATCGAACAAGACACTCTTGTAAAAGTTGCAAGAGCTTGGATTACAGACTCGATATTTGTCGTGTCACAAGGAACATTTATAAACGAGCATTATGGGATGAAACTCTTTGAGTTAATATGTAATTGTAGCCATTATTACTGTTTATGTGATAAATAAAAGCAGAATTACATACACTTTAGTTATTGTTAACACCATTTGTACTAGTCCTGTAATTCATTTGTTATTCATACAGGCTAAAACAAAATTTGTAATTTCTGTTTTTATTCAATGTTTCATAAAAAAATGTATCTGTTTTGGTGGGGGTGTTGTCAAAATTCATCTCCTATGTGTGGATTCTGGAAAAGATTAATATATTGTAATTTTGACTATTCTTTTATATAATAATATATATCTACAGTTCAAAGCCCATAACAAAATTACAAGAGAATTTGCTCTATAAACATATAGGTATTTAGTAAGTAGAGGGTCATGAATTATACACATGACGTTACTTATTCAGCTCAAGATCCATTAGCATCCACCATTGTGATCTTGAAAGCTATAAATAAATTTAATTTCAAACTTTAAGTGGAAAACATTATGTTACTATAATGTGCATTTTAAAATATGTACCATAGCTTAAAATTACTTAACCTCACCATTTTCATATTTATCAAATTTTTTATATTTAATGGAGGCAAGACTAATCAACCCAAAGTGATTCTACTGGTTTTGATGTGATTTCAGTAAAGGTGAAATCATTAAATTTCATCATAACTCCATTTTTTTCTAGAATGATGTCTTTGTTTACAGAAGTTTTCCACAAAATGTGTTAAGTTTTAAAAACATTTTTATAAAAGTTAAAATGTTTAGATTACGATACAAACAGTTATTGGCACCAACTTTTCTAAGATTATAATAAATTAAAAGAATATTTAGAGAACCATTGATTGCACATACTTTACAGCTAAAAATTTGGTTTTAGAAAAAAACATCTACCAAATTAATCTTGCAACACAAAACCATGAAATAATTTATTTTACATTGAAATATTCATAAAAATATTTCACAAATTTATAATAATAAAAATGTACAAATTTCATATTTGTGTAATAATTTAAATTAAAAGTCATCTAAAATATAAATATTATTTTTAGAGTTGGTTCATTGTATAAAAACTAGTGTTATCTGCTGGAAATGTGAAAGTGATTCTGTGCATGAATCAGGTTTTCATTTTGTTTATATGACCTTGAAAAGAGAGTTCTCATTCCTCAGCTCTGTATTTGAGGTTATGTAGACAAGAACAGCTGACTAGCTGAGACAAGCACAGGTGAGTTACTGTCAAGTTCTAAAACATGACAATGGCCATTTACTTTCACTTACTCCTAGTAACTAACTAAACCTAACAAATATAGATTTTCTATCAATGTTATACCATACACAGATACTTTTTCGTCATAGTCAGTCCCAAACTTTAAAAATCTGTCTTATGCATGATTGTACATCTCTATTGTACTAAAACTTTTTTTTAACTTGGATGTTTATTCCATTATGTATGAAAATTGAAAAAATAACTGATTTTGATAAATATTTAATAAAGATTTTTATATATTTAAAGATACACCAAATGTCTTATAAAATCATTTGCATTTGTAAAATAAATACATGTCTGTCTTACTGTGAACACTCTATTCGGAAAAACACTAAGGAATTTCTATTGAGTTGAATTGTAAAATACTCAAAGATTTGTTCTTGCTTACAACCAGGAAAAATAGTTTATAATTTATAATAATGCCTAGTATTTTTCATGACAACAAAAGGAATAAGTAAATAGTGTTTACAAAAATGTATACAATATCAAACAAAGGTAAAACTGGTGTTATTAGTTCATAAATAAATAAATCTTTGAAAAATGAATATGACATCATCAATTCAAATTTAATGTGTGTTTTTCTATGTTTATTATGACAGAAAAACTAGCATCATATCAGTCCACAAAAAGTTGTGTTTGTCCAAATATACAGTATTGGCCTGTAATTTACTATTTTTTTGCTCTTCATATACTTCATGATAGAAAGATTATTCAATAAAGATGATATTTTTATTTTTGATGAGAACACTAATATTTTCTAACTAAGACTATGTACTTGGCTCAGTTAAAATTTGATTCGTTCTCAGATACTGACTATTTAGTGCAATACCAAATTGAATTAAAAAACGTTTTTTTCAAAAATAAACAACATATACAACAGTTACGTATATCCAATCTATACATATAAACTTTTCTGGAAACTTGCTAGTTGTAAACCTGAATAAAATATTGTTTACATTGATCTAAACAAGACCAAAAGAGCAAGAAAATCACAACTAAACAAATGTTTAGAATGTATGATGTTGTTGTTGGTTGTTGTTAATTATTCATAGAATGCTGTCGGTTCTTTTTATATTGAAACTAGACCCTATTGGAAAGGTTACAAAGCTATGGGCCAAAGCAATTAAAATCTCCCCAACCTATTACCATTCTTACTCTAAATAGTAGAACTAGCGGTCTTGACAGATGTTACAATGAGTGACCTCACCATGGGAAACACATTTTTCAATCAAATATGTGGGTTCTCCCAGTGTTAGGACACACATATGAGGCAACAAGTCTGCATTATGTGAACAACAGGCAACCATCCTGCTTAATTGCAATAGGGTGACAGATTATGTGCAGATAAAGGCAAAATCTGTATTATACGCAGATGATACAACTTTCTTAAATGTTCACACAAACTTTAACACACTACAAGACCTTGTAAATCAAACATTTACCGAAGCCTCATTGTGGTTCAGGTCAAATGGTTTTTTATTGAATGAATCCAAAACCCAAAACATTTTATTCAGCTTAAGGCAAATCCCTCCATCCGACATAACCAATGATTTCTTTTCTTGTGTTAAATTTCTAGGACTATTTATTCACAATAACTTAACATGGACCTCTCATATTGAATATATTTCCAAAAGATTATCAAGAGTAATTTTTCTTCTTAAACGAATAATGAATTGTGTGCCTGAAAGCTATGTAAAATCTGCCTACTATGCCTTTTTCCAATCTATAATTAGATACGGTCTTGTAATATGGAGCAATAGCACTAGAATTAATGACATTCTCATCCTGCAAAAGAAGGTGATTAGAATAATGACTAAAGCAAATCCATTGGACCATTGCAAACCTCTTTTTGTTGAACTAGAGCTGCAAACTGTTATTAATTTGTATATTTTTGACTCGGTTTCATACATCCTGAAAAATATTCCAGCTCTCACTTTTGGCAGCAACATACACAGCTACAATACCAGAAATAAAAACAACATTGCAATAGAACACTGTAGGTTAAGCAAAACACAGCAGAGTCACATTGTAACTTCTCAAAAGATTTATAACAAATTAAGAAATGTAGTTGATAAGTATCCAACAAACATTTTCAAAGCTAAATTGTATACTTGGTTACTGAGGAATCCTTTTTATGATCTGACTGAGTTTTTTAGTATCCATGAAGTGAATTTCTAGTTTTCCATTTCTTCCTGTTTATTCTTATTTCTTTCTTCTTATTTACTATACTTTCATGTTTTGTAAAAAAAACAGTGTTTTGTATAACATTGTAATGTTTTTAATTGTATAATATTTTAATGTTTTAATTGTATAATATTTTAATGTTTTTAACTTCCTAGATAGGTGCTAATATTATAGGTTATAGTTTTATTTACAATTTTACAGTCCATTTTAAATAGCTTGTAATAGGGATTGATCAGGATGTTGTTTAGTACCTAAGTTTATTCCGTTGTATCATTTATGAAATTGTATTATTTATTATGTAGGTATGAAGATTGGTGGAAGAGAGAAATTCTTGGCAACTTTTGTTAAATATGTTTAAATGTTAGATTAATAATATTGCCTCCAGACTATACCACTTAGGTGTATATTTGACTTTGCTGATGCATTTTTGTAAGATGGCAATAAACATATATTTATTTATTTATTTTTATTTATTTTATGTCTACATAGGTTAAGAACAAATCACAAAGCAGATTTCTGAATCCCTTCTATGGCATCTCTAGAGATGCTGTTGCCATACACTGGGTAACAACCACTGCTGAAACCAGATATTGGAACTGTTTCAGTTTTACATTTTTTGGAAAAACTTGTTGAAACCTGTACAGACTTTTAAGTCTTCTCAGAGCCTTACACATGTCACATTACCGTAAAATGCCAGATCGTTAGTAAAGTCAGGTATGAGTCCAAGAGTTTTGACAGGGTTACATGTCTTCAAACTTTCTCCTCCAAGCTTAAATTGTGCATTGACATGTTTTAGCTGCCTCAACACTTCAGGTGCTGTAACATAGATAACAGCTGAGCTCAATGTCAATGCTGAGCTTGAGACTGGTTTGATAGACCATACACTTATATGCTCTCAAGATCATCATTTCAACAGGCTTGATGAATGTCTCCAAAACAGGGTAGATACATCTGACAGTCATCAGTATAAACATAGATGCTACATACAGTTGGGAACATCTGTAGTGTATATAGTACACTAAACTGGCCCAAGGCAGGTCCCTTGAGGAGTTGAGGTTCTAGATTTTACAAGAGGAGACAAGATCTGGGTCTAATATTATCCCCAAATATATTCATCAGAACCAGCCAGATACTGTGGTTTCTTTCAAGACCAACTTCAATGCTTGTAAAAATTCTAATTTTCAACAAATGTTATGACTAGTTAATCCAGTTAATAAGACTGAAGAAGTACAACTGAGTTCTAATCTTGGATGATAATTTTCTCTTGGTTTCGTGGATTAAATTTAAATCATGTGTAATTCAGCTTAGGAAATATTTTTATTTTCATTCAGCCACAATTAAAACTGATTGGAGATAAATATTCATTATTTGTTTCAGCCATGCGACTCTCTCTCCTGCATATAATGTTGCTCGATGTGATATCTCTAGTGATGGGAGCTAAGATATTAGCCATACTTCCATACTCAGGCAAGAGTCACTTCATCTTCGTTTCTTCAGTTCTCCAAGCATTGTCCCAACGAGGACACCACATAATAGAATACAGTCCACATCCACCATCTAAACCAACACCAAACTATACTCATGTAGAGATTCACACTGGTTTTGAAAACACCATCAGTAAGTACAGAACGTTGGAACAAATTCTTGTAACAATGTAAGGAACTTATTGTAAGTTGTAAGTGAACTTAAAATTTAAGAATTAAGAACAAGCAATTTTATTTATTTCTGTGGCAGTTTTTCCTCTGTTCTTCTCTTCATTTCATGTCAATCAGTGGAGTAACTACAGGGGGATAGAACTTTCAACCAAATTCTTTACTTCATGCTGTAAGAACTATACTTTTGAGTAAAAAAACTTATTCTTAAACAGTTGAAATAAACGTTTTAAAATAAGCCAAAATAAACCCACCATTACTTTGTTGTGCTAAAATTGCATTGAGCTTTGTTCAGTAGTTTAACTAAGAGAGGGAGGATGAGTGGAATGGAAACCCCTCTCCTAGAGCCCTGAAGTAATAAAATATTTATGAAACATCAATCCAACTTGTCTGAAATGCAGCAATAAACTGTTTTTCTTTGACTTAATTAATACAAATCTAATTAATACAAATTTAGATGTATTTATATTTATTGATCTACCCAGTGTGGTCTGCTCTTCAATGAAATTCATACCACTCCCCTCCCCTCCCACAAAGCCAAGTCCTAGCTACGGCACTTGTGATCAATCATAAGAATTTGTCAAATTTATTGAATTTTGTTATTATATTGATAGTGTTGGCCCAGTGAGGACCTGACCACAACTCTTCGACTATAGATAGTTGCGTAGAAACTGTAAAATTGAAGAATATGTCTTTTTTCAACCAAGAATATGTTTTCTCAAGATTAAAATTTTAACACTTCGACTTCCCTGGTTAATTGCAATATTATATGAAAACTATTAATTTGCTTCAACTACTGATTAAACTTGTTAGTCAATTACACTTTTTTTCCTCAGGAACTTCCTTAATTCTAGTTCTGTTTAATATTTATTTTTTAATCCTAGACATATTTATGTTGCAGAAAATTGGACTTTCCAAGAGTTTATCGAGATTTGCAGGAACGATGCAACCAACATTGAAGTTCTGTGGGAAATCACGTATGGAGTTTGTTTACACACATTTCAAAATGAGGCAGTTCAAGAACTATTGGATTCTGATCAGCATTATGATCTTGTTATTACGGAATCAACATTTGGACAGGAGTCAATGCTCGTGTTTGGCCATAGATTTGGTGTTCCAACCGTAACTTTGCAGGGAATACCCACCTGGAGTGCAATGAACCTGAATGCTGGCAACACTCCATCTGTAGCTTCTATAGCTGACTTCACAGTGATTGTGGGAACAGATGATATGTCTTTTATGGAAAGGTGCAAAAATTTCTTTTACGTCATGAAGATACTATTTGCCTATTACAACTATCATCTTCCAGCCCATGAGTATATATTGAAGACGTATTATAAATATGATTTCCCCCCTCTTGTAGAAATGGTTAGTAATGTATCACTCTATCTTGTCAATGCTCATGAGACAGTTGGGTATGTTCAGCCCTATACACCTAATATTATTCCCATCGCTGGCATCACCATCTCACCCGACAGAGTGCCTTTATCTGAGGTAATCTTCATCAATTTAATTTGTGAATTCAATTAAAATTAAAATTGTTAAAATTATAATATTATAAGTTCTTCAGACTGATAAAAATGTTAACCTTTTCCCTTCGTCTGACGTTTGACAGATGGAAAAAGGAAATGTTTGGAAATATTTAAATTAAGAGGAGTTACAGTTTCACGTGCCCAAAATGTTGTAGAAAAGTATCTGAGAGGAAGTGCCTCACAGCCAACATATTAAATAACAACTCTTCAAGTTATGACAGAAAAATTCATAGAAAAAGAATAAAAACTGATAATTGTTCAGGCTTAACCTGTATTTTTAAAGTCCTTGCAATGTTGAGTATTTTTCACTCATAGTTAACTATTTATCAAGTGACTGAATTTAATTATGATTGGTTTATGTGTCTAATTGAAATTAATATTTTTTTAAATAAAAAATAAATGGGTTTTTTCAGTTGAGATATCATACCATTACTATACTATTTGAAAATGTTCAGTTGCATGATGGTACGCATTGCTTGAAAATGTTTGAAACACCATGTCCAATTGACCTAATATCCTACTAAAAGTTTCTTTTTGATATATATTTTTTTCCTTTAAAAAAAGAGAGGCTCCTTTTAAGCCTCATTCTGCCTGTCCTCATGGGCTATTGGCCTGTGCAAGGATCTTATCGAATAGAATAAGAGTCGATACAGTACAAGGTGAATGGTACTGATAAAAAGTGCTATGGCCACAGACAGGAATTGAATCTGAGTTATCCCTAACTCAGATCCAAAGTCCAATGTCTCAGACCGCTCGACCATCAGCACTCCCGAATATGCTAATAGTCTTGGAAAAGGGGAACATTTTATTCAACCTTTTTAAACATTTCTTTGATATACAACTGTTTTTTTTTACATTATTTTTACACTCTGAAAGGACTAGGGTTTATATTTCATAAAGTATGGGCTACAAAAATCTGTAGAACTCGTCAAGGCTTATACTGTTACTAATTCAAACCGTGCACTCTGGATATTATAAACTAATCAAAGCATAAATTAATATAAATAAATTCATAACTTTAACAAATGAGATTAACACATTTTACTGCGGTGAAAACACTTAGCTACTTGGTACTGCTCTAGGATGGTTTGAGTAAGCATCATTGCGATCAGTATTGTGAATGATATTTTATTGTATGAAATATACTTTTTGATTATGATTAATCTTATCATAATTTTCAGGAAGTTAAAAAATTCATGGATAAAGCTAAGGAGGGAGTCATATACTTCAGTTTTGGAACTATGGTTCCAGTTCATCTCCTTCCCGAAAATATACTTCAAGCGTTTGTTAACGTGTTCAAGAAACTGAAGCAGAATGTTCTTTGGAAGACAGATCTAGAGAGTATACCTGGGCTGACAAATAACGTGATGCTCATAAAATGGGTGCCTCAACCTGGTGTCCTTGGTAAGAATTTTTAATTGGTAACTTTACAAAATCTTAATAATAGTAAGTTTGTTATACATAGCAATATTCTAGCATACAAAACCGCTAACAAAGGTAATGATCTTGACAGCCATATGAATATTGAAGCATATTAGTGTGACACAACAACTTTTAGATGTTGGAAGATATTGTTATGGTGTCACTGTCAGTCTGTGATGTTGAGCCAGTGCTGTATATAGACAATTTAAAGGGGGGAAGCCAACACACTGGATAGTTTAGGAAGTATAAAATGCCCTCCAAAACAGGAGCTCAGGAATCCTCTCCTTTGAAATTGTTGAGCTTTAAGACCTCATAAATTTGTTCTAGCTCAAAAGAAACTGCTGGGGGTAATTTTAATGTTTGCCTTTCAAAATTTCAGGGAACTTGAGCCACCCATGTCATCAGTAACATACTTTTGCTGTCAAAGCAATGACTCCTCCATGACAAGCAACTAACTCTATTGAACTACATTTTTCATTTCAAAAAGCATTTCAATGATAATAAATTTTGCACTAAGTATTAGTATGCTGCACTAAGCAGAAGTTGAAATGGAGCTAAATTCAACATTTACAACCCTTCTCATCTTAGGTATCGTAACATTGTAATGCACTCTATTGTAAACCTCATGAAACAATAACACCTCTTCATCTAGATTACACATACACTGGATGGCTGCTGGGTAAACCAAACAGATATCTTTTGTAATCTGGGTGTCTCTTTTGTTGAAGTGATGCAAAGAGTTTGTTTTGATCGTCTTCTTCACCAACTTCGGTGGATCTCCTCAGATAGACATGGACTTCAAGGTTCCAGGAGTCAAGTCTGTTACAGTGTCAGATTTCAGATGCTGCACTAAGATGGTGGAATGGGTAGTAGATATATAACCAAATATGTCAATTTTATTTCCAAAGATAAGTCCAATGTTAGGAGCTTTTTAGTACATTATTTTGTGGTGGGTTAACTTTAGTTGTACGCTATTATGGTTTAACCAAAACACTGCTTGTTTTCCATGGAAGCAGACTTTACTTTCAGTTGTTAAACAAATTTGACACATCAGTCATTGTGCTATGCTATTTAAAAAATTCACTGATTTTTTTATTGCCAAAGATCTTATTTGAATTGTTTCTCCAATCTAGCTCACCCTAACTGTGTTTTGTTCATAACTCACGGCGGGTTGTTCAGTCAGCACGAAGCCATCTATGCTGGGGTCCCCATTGTTGGTGTTCCGTTCTTTGGGGACCAACCTTTCAACATGAGATTTGCTGAGCATCGTGGCTTCGGCATCAAGCTTGACTTTCATACCATCTCAGAGGATACAGTCACTGCTGCTCTTAATGGTGTATTACACGATCCAAAGTGAGTTTATAGTCAAGTAAACAATCATCACATGATAAACTTTATTCTATTCACTCTTTACTTGAATTGCTGGTTAAAAAAAATACCTTTTTATATTTCTTCTCATGTTTCATCATTGAATCTAAAATAATCAAACATTTGTTCACTGGCCATTGACTAGATCCTAATTTATGTGTCGTGTGCAACCTTACTACATCTTTAATTCTAATGTCAGCCAATAAATTTGTTGTCTGTGTGTTCCTAATAAATTAAACTATCAAAACACACAATATACTATATCAGTATTTTTATTTTAAAATAATGTTGGAGAATTTGATTAAACATAAAAGTTACTGTTGGTGCCGACTACCATGTCAATTAGTCATTAGATCGGTATTGTAACCTTAATATAAAATTGTAACCTTAATATAAATTAAAATACATGTGTTTATAAAATGTTATGCATAAAAAATCCTTAGATTTATTCTTACCTAGAGAAACTATATCATAAGAATTGTCAGTATGTTTTTACTGGATAATAATAGCATGTTTTATTAACCCTTTCGGTGCTGGGCATTTTTTCGGATTTTTTTCTAGAAGTGCTAAAATTTTTTATACGATTTATCCCAAAAGTGCTAGGGTAAAAATGGCAATTTTGCATGCTTTTACTTAAAAAATCATATTTTACTTATTATACAAGATAATTACTTGAAATTTGATTTGTTTTGTGTAATATAGTACTACCTACCTAAAAAAAATATTTAGCCAAAATTTAAAAATAATTATATACATGTATATATACATAAATCTTATGCTCATATATTTTTTCAGATTTTGAGCCTGTAAAAAATACCAAAAATAAAAAATATTAATATCAAATGCATTGTTTCCTAAAAGTATACTTTATGATAAATAGGTCCTGAAAATTTCATATAAATTAGATTATTTTTACAATACTTATAAAAAATAACATTTTATTATCTTAACGTTTTCAAGTCTGGTGGCTAAAGGAGTGGCTACTTGCTGTCTGGCACAAAACACACTGTCTTATAAAAACTAAATAGCACTAATTATTGTATATTTTAAAACATATTTACACTATGTACAGTTGGTTTTAATTTTTTTATTTGCAAACATGCTTTACAAGGCACTCTGCATGTACCCCAGCCCCACAATGCACACACACGGTTCGGGATCTTCGCACTTTTCCTTCTGGGTGGTTGGTTCCAGAGCAGCACTTGCAAACTTTTTCCTTCTTTTCAGGAAGTTTCCTCAGTCCAAAACCATTCTGTGGGCCATCTCCCCTACCCACAATGTTTGCAGGGACACATTTTGTTACAAGATATTCGTTTGACAGATCTTCAATTACGTCCATCATGTAGTCAGCCCTTTCCATTCTTCCATGGGTAGTGTTCAATTTATAAAAATTGTAAAAATTATAAAAATAATTTATAAAACTTCAAAATGTAATATTTCTTTATTTCTTTATTTCTCTTTCTTTCTTTTACATTTTACATATATATGTATACACAATTCATTCATAATACCAGTCTGTCCTTGATTACAAACTTAAGACTATAGTTTAAAATTAGACAAATAACAAATAAAATAGATACACTATGTACATTAAACCAATAGTTTTGTATGAAAGAGAAAGAGAAATCTCCAAGGCTTAGCCTGATTGGAGAATTACACATTCAATTTACATTGTAAAAGCGGTAGCAGAAAGTTATTACAAAATAATCAAAGAAACAAAATTTATTAAATAATCTAAACTCAGATACAGTTGGTACACCACAAGCTTAAAATTACATCTTGTTATAGGCTAAATTGGTTACAGAATTAAAGATCTATTTGTAGAGAATAATAAACAGGAATAGAAAAGGAACAATGTTTAATTTCGAAAGTACAAAATAAAAGCTTTGTGTGAACATAAATTATAGTTCTTCTACGTAACTTCAATAAGATTTGTTCCCTCCCCATCTTTCCCTGACCATACTGAGAAATCAGCAGCTGATAGATAAGATAATTATTTTGGAACCGTCAACCTCAAACTGTTCACAACCTGTCCTGAGTAGATAATATGTATATTATATATAAATATGTATATGTATATTATATATAAAAAGGAAATTTCTTTAGCTTTTGTTTGCTAAAAAAAACGGAACAACGATATATCGTGTCTTAGCACTTTTCGGGAATAAGACGAGAAACGATATATGATGCCTTAGCACTCTTCGGGAAATAGTCAATAAACGATATATCGTTCCATAGCACTGAAAGGGTTAAAAAATTATAGATTTTTAACTTTGTTTCAAACTTTTGAATTCAAAGTATAATAAAATGTATCAACCATCCAGTGAAATACATCTGTAAAACTTTTATTATAACAAATGTTGGGTTAATATGTAAAACTCTATTTTTATTCACCAATAAAAACGTTTTCCATGTTTTCTAACTTAGTGGATTTTTACAAGTTTCTGTATAGCATTAAGAATATATATTTTTGTGTTGTTTTACAATTTCCTACTTACAGTACTTGTTTTAAATTTGCCATTATTGGGTTATCTAGATTTATGGAAGACTTTTTTTAGAAACTAGGGAACCCCAAAGTTGCAATTTTACAAAAACCTTTATAACAATAAATATATATTCTTATTTGTTTCTTTCCATAAGAAAACACTAGTTTCTATCGCACCACAACCAACTTCTATATTTCATGTTGTACAAACCATATATAATAAGTACACTTTCGAATAAAAGCAACATATCTCAAAATGATTAAAAAAACAAACTTTAAAAAAACCAACCAAAATAGGCCTGCCAGCACAGAAAAAATTAATGGTCACACCTAGGGTTAAGAAGCATTGAACTTTGTTCAATTGTGTAACTAAGGGAGGGAGGATGAAAGGGATAGAACCTTCTAAAAGTCCTTAAAATATATAAAATATTTGTATAACATCAATACAACATGTTTGAAATGTCAGAGTTTTATGTTCTTTTTTGAATTAGTCCTATTTCATTAATTCAAATTGAGTTGTACTCAGATTTATTCCATACTCTTCAATGTGTGGTGTGCTTTTCATCAAATTCCTCACCCCTGATGGTAATGACCAGAGCTAAGTTCTAGTTAAACCATTGCCTTTATTTGATTGGTTTGAATACTGGTAGTATTATAGTTATTTACATTACTGACTTTTGTCTTAATGGTAATGGTGATACACTAGACCAAGGGCGCACCGACAGGGGGGAGAACAAACCGGACCCCCCTCCACTGAGCATATTATTTGAAAATAATCAATTCGACCAATAATCTATTTTGGACTAAACATGACATTTATGTTAGAACTTTAAAATAAATCACAATGAAGTATATACATTCAAACCTTATAACTGTTTTAATTTATTAAATATAAACTGCAGATATAATAATTACATATTTGTCAAAACCATTAATTTTCCAATTTTACCGTCACACAGCAAACATGAAAGTGGGGTTAGTTCTTACTATTTCTACTGGCTTTAAACTGTGCCTCGTACTTCAGTAACCAAGAACTAAATGTACTCGTACTGATTTAGACTCATACGTTACAGAGTGCTCCTAAAATGGTACAGGTACAAGTTCCAGTTACTGTTACTGCTAAGAGTCCCAGTTCTCTGTACCAGGAATGGTGGTACGGTAACTGTGTAAAGTATCTGTATCGTAAAATGATTAGTAACAGTAACCTTTACCGGATACTTTCAGTTTACGGTATGTCTTACATATGTAATATGTATTTATTGGAATTTACATCATCGAACTGAGGCATAAATAAAACCATAAATCTGACCAAATGTCCAAATATAAATCTATGAATGTAGGGTGATCAGTCCCGAAGTGATCAGTTGTCACAGTGGTGAGCGAGTTGCCAAGCTCAGACCAGTTCTGTACTGCATTGGTTTGTTGTGATTCGTTGTCACTATGAGACAGCAGAAATTAGCTAAATTTTAACATAACTTCCGGGCTGTCTTACATATGGAAACACGATTTTTCCGAATATTTGCCATCGTCCAGTGACAGAAAAAATCAGCAACACTATGTGCATTAGTAGGTTTGTAGTCAACTTTCAAACTCAGATATGTATACAACTTTTAGATTCGAGAATAGACATGAATAATTAGTTTTGTTCTTGATTTCCGATTTAAACTTAGCTATTATTTTGTTTTAGTTAAATACACTTTATATATTAATTGTATTTCTTACAAAAGATTGTAATTATCACTGTATCCCCTGGTGATTGGTAGTAGAGTGCTTTTACTGTAAACTTTATATGCTCTGACCTCATTTTAGCCCTTTTTTATTAGTTCAGAAGTACGTACTATATTTAACGATTTTAGGACCTAGTATTTCAAAAATTTGTTTTCATACCCCCTACTCTCCAATGTTTTGGACACCCCCCAGAGAAGATTTCTGGGTGCACCACTACACTAGAATTACTAAAGTTGGAAGTTTGGTGTTGCAAAGGATAATCTCTTTCTTAAATCTTTCCTTTCTGAACACCTTTATTATAATTGGTCTTTCTGTATTAAAATTTGTAAATCAATGAATGCAAAAAAAACATAATACCTCAAATATAAACCAGCACAAATTATTTGAATTTCTTGAAACAAAATTATTAGGAGTATAGGTCCATGAAGCCTCTCATAGTTTGTAGTATAATAACTGATTTTACGAAATTATGGTCAGATGATCTTATAGACATTATAATTCTTGAAGCCATAAATTCTTACTGCAAGGAAAATTGTTCACAACAAGAGATCACGAGTTTTAATTTTCTTTCTAGAACCTGTGTTTCTTTCTATACAATAAAATAATTTATGGAAAATCTACTAAATATAATTTAAATTATGTAAAAATTGTGTTTTATTTATTTGCAAACTCCTATGTGCTTTCACTACCATTTTAAAACTTAGATCAATTTTATCTTTGAAGTTCATAAAAATGTTAAGGAAGTCTTCTAGGCAATGCAACATTAAAGTAACAGTATTTGCATAAGTACGTACAAGTGTAAGTAAATGTCTTGTTGAAAAATAAAATGCAATAATATTTACTCATCGTTAAAGTACTATGCAAGGAGCTAAATTGTTATATTTACATTTATGAATATCATTTATTAATTCAATGTAACATTTTAGTGAGTATTAACATTTTTATTTTGCCAATAACCAAGACTTGGGCAAAATTTGTAAAAAAAGAAACAGTGCAAATGAGGAATAAAGATTTAAAGGAGCAATATAAATAAGGATGTTTGCTATTTAATATCGTAACACCACATTTTATTTATCTAATTCTTCATAAATTCCATTCGTGAAAGTGGAGGTTAGTGGCCAATGGGCAAGTAAAAGTTCTTTAAGGAGTTCAAATTAGAAACAATGTAATCTTTGGGACCATTTTATTCAGGAATATTTTGATAGTTATGTTTACCACACACTAGTATACGAGCAGAGCAAGAGTAAAGAATGTTTAGAGTTGGTTCAGATTTAAACAGTTAAACGAATGTAAAATTAGCTTTCTTTAAAGGTCAACCTTATTTTTTTAAGCACTGTTTTACTACCAAAAGCAATCTGTTATAGATACAGGAATAATGCGCAGAGACTATCCAGAATATTCAGGGACCGGCCCATTTCTCCAGCAGACTCTGCAGTGTTCTGGGTGGAACATCTGCTACAGCATGGCACCACTCAGCAGCTCAGGCCTGCCTCAGCACAGTTGTCATGGTATCAGCTCGCCTTGCTAGATGTGATAGCAGTAATACTTGCTGCTTCAGCAGTCATCTGTGTTGTCCTTCATCTGGTTATCACTAAACTGTGGAGAAGAGCATTCAATAAAGGAACACTGCAAGTGGATAACAGTTGTGAAAAGAAAATTAAGAGGAATTAAAAAACTGTAAATCATCTATTGCATTTTAAATTTGTCCTGATACGTTTACTCAACATTCTCTCTTCTAATTTACTTTTAAAATATTAAGTAACAAAAATTATGCATTTTGATACTGTAATATGAAAAATTAGATATTTGTAACCAAAATAATTTTTCAACAACTTTGAAAATTGCTTATGTCCCTTATTTTGATGATTTTTAAATGTGTGCATATTCTGAAAAAAAGATTTGTTCCATAAAAATTGTATGCTAGCTTACTGAAAGTCTTTCAGCGAAAAATAAAATTTGTATATAATCATATTTAAACATTTAATAAAAATGATAAATGTTATTATAAAACCAAAATAACTAAAAATATTTTTACATATATTGCAATAAATAAGCCATTTGTTATCCACTGTGTTTTGAGTGAAATAAAAATCTATATAATATTATTTATTGGAAAAAATTTCATTTAATGATCACTTAATGATTCCTGCAATGAGAACCCTAGATCTTATAATAATAGCATAACATGTTCCATGCACGTGTACTGCACTGGCAGTTTAGTACTCACAACCTACACTTGTGGAATTTCACTGTAAGTTTTTGTTTTTTTTTTTTTAAGGTGAGGCTGATTTTCTTACCAAATTACATTCCTTACCTTATTCCACCCATCCTCATGAGCCACTGGCCTGCACAAGGATCTTACCAAACAGAACAAGGGCAACAGTTTGTACAGGACAAGATCGACAATACTGAAAAAAAACTTCAAAGGTCACAGACCTAAAGCCGATGCCCTAGACAGCTCCTCTACCAGCTCCTCCCATCTTTTTCAGTTTTAAAATCACATTTTTTTAAATTGTGATAAACATACAACTTAAAACTGTGCTCTTTCTTTACCTGTTATCATTAAAAGTTAAAATTTACACAACATTTAACATAACCTACTTAAACTTTTTTCCATATTGAACCTCCTTTATGGTTGGAAAAAGTTAGATGTATTTCGATTTGGAATCAAGGTAAAACTGTGTAATTTTTATTGCATGCTAATGTTGGGCAAAACTGAGGCAATACCTGCAGAGGTCTTAAAATGTTAAAAAAATTATCGCCTTGATTGAAATTGTTGATCAACGTTCAGGTAGCTGTGAAAATATTGCAGATGTTAATTTGTTAATTAATTTGTTATGGTGAAAAATCTGTGAAAATACATTTTGAGTATGTATTTGAATAATATGGGTTTGCAATAAAAAAAGTGAAATTATTTGTTTCAGTTACTTAATTTTGTTGTAACAAATAAAATATGAATTTGCACCTACTGTTCTGCTTTAGTTATGCTAACTACTGTTTTATAATCAATCATCATTTATTTGTGTGTCAATTTTTTATTTTACATCAAACTTTTCAAATGACCATAGTTCAAGAACCTGTAGACTCTACCATGCATATGAATAATAATATCAATACACAATTACTGTACAAGTTTTTGTGTATCTGAACATTTTTTTATTGTAGACATGGCTACATACATAGTCCATCATAATAAAAACTCTGATCCAACATTACTATATTAATTATACCTTAAGCAGTTAAAAAGTTATTACGAAACATGCAACTTTCAACTCAGTGACTTTTATTATGTAGTTGAGTTATTAAATCAAGTCGCTTCTAAAATGTGAAACTTTGAAAATCATGAACTTGGAAATGTTATTTCAAACTAATGAATGTTTTAACTTTATTAAATTAATTTTAACTGCAAAAATACTAAAAGTGTACATTTTTACTTTGTTAGGTAGTTTTTTAAAGGTTGTTAAGATAAATTTCAAACTGCTTTTTCAGATAGAGCAGTTTCTAAAAGCTTTTAAAAAACCAGTACTAGTTTGAAACTAAATATTATTTTGTTTGATTGTTTTATGTTATTAACACAATAGGAGAAATTATAATCTATTGTATGGAAAAGTAAAATTTTAACAAAATAAATAACTTCTGGAAGCAGGTGACATTTTTCGTGATAAAAAAATTAGGTCATTGGATGTTACCACTATGAATCACACAATAAACTACTTTAAAAAGTTTCAAAACATTTAGGAGATCGGGAGCACCACAAATCTCTATCTGGCAACAACCATGTTGTAACTAATCAAATATAGGTCAAGCCTTAAATGTTTACAATTAAAACAGTTGTGTAGTGAGTCTTTATCATAATTTATCCAATAATTATAGACTGTCGACTGTTACAGTATATCAATGTAAATGTAAAAAATCAAAATTAATTGTTTCTACTGTTGGATGAATGTACAAAATATAGGCCTAAACATTGTGGAAATGTGGGAAATTAACATAAATCAAGCTTTTCTATGAGCTTTTACAATGAAAGATCTATTACAGTGTAAACATTTTTAATCATTGTTAATAGTATAACAATAATTTAGTATTTATAATTAATGTGTTTCTATTTTCTGTAAGAAAAACTATTCTTACGCCTAGCTGTATTTTATCTATAAATCCCCGAACCGATGTCACGTAGATGAGGCAATGAAGTGTAAATAACAACTTCTCTTCGGGATTCGGCATCATCATTACTAAAAGATTCGGCCGACACAAGTATAAAGAGAGACGGAGATAACTCCAAGAATAGGATTGACGATAGGAACAGCCGGAACAGCTATCCGAGGTGGCTCATGCTCAGTTAGTTTCCTCTGACCGGTTCTGTTCTCCTGATACTCAGGCGACAGTGATGAAGCGGAAGAGTTGAGAACTGGTGAGATTCTGTAACTAGCGGCGATTATAGAGCCACTGGTGTCCGCTAGGTGGCACTAGTGACTGCACGTCGCAGACTACAAACGATCGCAATGGCAGTGGCTGAAGTGATGACATTGATCATATAACCTTCTCAAGTGTATTTTTGTTCTATATTCGTGTATGTTAGGAGGTTAGGTCGTTAGGTACAATGGATCTTCCTCCGACAAGATTACGATGAGAGCCGATATTAATATTTTGTTCGGTCGTTCACTCAACAAACAAAATGCCTATCTATATATTTAGTGAGTCTAATAAAATAGTTCAAATTAGCCTACATGGAAGTTTTTTTACTTGCAATAAATTATTTGTATTCTAAAACAGTGTTTGACCGATTCTTCAAGTTTATAAACTGTATTTCATTGCCGGGAGGTTTATGTATGAAGATAAAATTATGAAGTCTTATGTAATAATAATTTACATTACATAAAAACCTCACTGTCAAAAATTACAACTATGATATTATATGTTGAAAAGCCGAAATGTGCGTCATGTATTAGAGTTCTATAAGGCTAGTTGGATAAATTAATCATATGTAATTATTGCCCAATCTATAGAGGATTTTCTGTTAAGAAAAACTCGTTCAGCGGAGCTAGTTTTGTGATGGTGGGGGGGGGGGTTCTAATGGTTGGTCATCGAAAGGGTTAAAAATATAGTTATAACATTTTTAAGCTTGACATAGTTGAAATTAATTGTTAGACGTGTAAATAAAGATTAAATTATCGTCACCCAACCATACGAATATCGACTATTTGGCTGGAAATGTCTACTGAAAGAGGATATTTCTCACAATAATCGGCATGACTGTATAGATACTTGGAAACTTCTCTCTATTAGCGTCAAGGTATCTTTCTTGCCGATTGTATTTCTTCTTCTTATGTTTCTTGACGACTTTCAGCTATGGACCAGTGGATCGATAATTCAAAAATCGGAATAGAAATGTACAGAACTCTCGTCATCTAGGTAAGGATGTCCTTTGATTGATGTCACATTTCATGAATGACAAAAAGTTTCTGCAATGATGCAGTGAGACGATGTTGGTTCAAATTAAGGTATTTATCACAATTAATATTATAATATGTAGGAGTGCTTTGTAACTCATGACCATCTGGAGAAGGAAAGGAGTCAAGTAAATTCCAACAACCTCTTTTCTCGAGTTTCACGTTCACATAATACCCGCTGTTCCAATAGTACTGGAATTCGATTTCTCAAATATTTCTTCAAATTTAAACAATAATATTTTTTTCTGAATTTTTAACTTAACTGTATACTTAGGCCGAGTCACTAATAGCCACGAACTATGGACGGTTTTAGTGCTAACTTACTATAAGAAACGCGTTTAGTTACTTTTATTTGTTCCTTTAGTATAATAATAGTTATAACGTGTATCTTTTCTGTTCCTGTGTTTATTGTAAAATCTTGATGGAAATAAACTGATTCATTCATTCAAGGGTATCCAATGAATAATGCACACTTTGATGAATACCATGAGCTTTAGGCAGTGATGCTTTGGGTTAGTGATCATTTTACTAACCATAACTCACTATTTGAACGTATTTCCGGTCATCACTATGCTGTAGAACAAACATTTCTGCGAATTCACTTATTTGGATTTAAGATGGAAATGTTTCACATCATTACGGTTTATTTCCATAGCGGGAAATCCCACAAAGAAGAATACTACAGCTAAGCATATAATTACAGAACAACAAAGCATGTGGTCGTTAAATTTGCTGCTGTGACATTCCTTAGAGAGGGACTCTTTAATGTGATACAAAGCTCACATTCAACAAAGTGAGCAATTACCTATGAATCTTACAGGAAAGAATCCTACAGCAAGACGATTTGGTGTGTGACGCCGATCTATGACATTCTTCGCTATTTTATTGCCCGTTCTTGAGCAACACACACGACACTACAGCTGATAACTTACAGCTACCTATGTATCTTACAGGAAAGAATCCTACAGCAAGACGATTTGGTGTGTGACGCCGATCTATGACATTCTTCGCTATTTTATTGCCCGTTCTTGAGCAACACACACGACACTACAGCTGATAACTTACAGCTACCTATGTATCTTACAGGAAAGAATCCTACAGCAAGACGATTTGGTGTGTGACGCCGATCTATGACATTCTTCGCTATTTTATTGCCCGTTCTTGAGCAACACACACGACACTACAGCTGATAACTTACAGCTACCTATGTATCTTACAGGAAAGAATCCTACAGCAAGACGATTTGGTGTGTGACGCCGATCTATGACATTCTTCGCTATTTTATTGCCCGTTCTTGAGCAACACACACGACACTACAGCTGATAACTTACAGCTACCTATGTATCTTACAGGAAAGAATCCTACAGCAAGACGATTTGGTGTGTGACGCCGATCTATGACATTCTTCGCTATTTTATTGCCCGTTCTTGAGCAACACACACGACACTACAGCTGATAACTTACAGCTACCTATGTATCTTACAGGAAAGAATCCTACAGCAAGACGATTTGGTGTGTGACGCCGATCTATGACATTCTTCGCTATTTTATTGCCCGTTCTTGAGCAACACACACGACACTACAGCTGATAACTTACAGCTACCTATGTATCTTACAGGAAAGAATCCTACAGCAAGACGATTTGGTGTGTGACGCCGATCTATGACATTCTTCGCTATTTTTATTGCCCGTTCTTGAGCAACACACACGACACTACAGCTGATAACTTACAGCTACCTATGTATCTTACAGGAAAGAATCCTACAGCAAGACGATTTGGTGTGTGACGCCGATCTATGACATTCTTCGCTATTTTATTGCCCGTTCTTGAGCAACACACACGACACTACAGCTGATAACTTACAGCTGAAAATTAATGTTTGATGCCCCGACTAGTGCAAGCACACCTTATAGATGATCATGTTTGCTTATACGTTGACGGATTGCGTTGAAAAAGTACCGTTGGAATTGTAATATAACTTGTAAAATAGTTGGCACCTTGTAAAATTTATTATAACTATACCGCTTTATTTTATAATTTGACTTTTAGAATTTATAATATGCGCCATTTTATTAATATTAAAGCAAATCACACACTTATTTTGGAAGTTTTTCTCTTTTTATCTCACCGTATGTGCAAAGTTTGGTATCTATTTCTTGAAGACTTTCAGCTAACACGCAATTGTTGGTTAGCTACAGTTTGGTAGTTGGGTATTCGGGGAGCGGTTTCGGGGGGTGCTTAGGGACCATCTGTTTTGGGCCTCGTCAGGTTGACGATATCATGGCAAAGGGTATGGGACGATGGCTTTGTATGAATGGTGATGGGTGAATGTCTGTTAATTTCCTTGTACATTTTTTATTTATTTATTTTTAGTTTCATAGAGAACCTTTATTTCATTTTATTACTTTATATAAATTTAGATTATAATTTTTGAATGTAAAATAGTAATGTAGACTATAATATTGTGGCTCTTGTTTTACACTAATAGTATAGATTATTAATACATGGTTAGGTGTAAGAGAGGACTTAGGGTAATAGTCCTAACCTCGCCAATTGAGTATGTTTTACGTTGTATTCAATAAATACATTTTTTATTTCATTTCATTTATACGTAGCTTTACTAGTTTTATAGATAATATTTTTATATAGCCTACAAAATGGCGGCTATCGGCAAAACTACACATGTCTCCACTCATGTTTATAGGACATTTTTTGTTTGTAATGATGAGTGTACTATCAGCCACAGACGTTTATGAGTAAAACAAGCAACGCATATCCTATCGTTGGCAACTTGTCTTGCGAATCTAAACATGTGATTTGCCAAATTCAATGAAACAAATGTCCTGCAGATTATTTGAGTCGACTACGAATACCTTGAGGACAAGAATTACAGGTCAAATATACGATAATAAGCACCAAGACATAAAGAAAACTGTAGTCACTTATGGTCACAATGACAATTTTAAAAACACATATTCTATAAAACCTACTCGGCAAGTGCGTCAAATTCAAATCCGATCTATCTCAGATTATGAGAACAAGGACATCAATTGATATTAAAGAACGAAATTCTCCATATACTCATCATCAGACAGTTTGACAAAAAAGTTAAAATTTTAAAACTAATTCTGGAAGAAATGGTTTGCCGTGTTACCTGTATTTACTATTTATTGATTGTTTATTTACTTTTGTTTCTATTATTATATTTTACTGGCAGTTACTCGCGGCTTCACACGCAAGTTTGTAGGTTTTGTACCTGTATACGCACTTCTAATTCGAACGAAATATGTTGAAAAGTGTATATTTATAGTACTTATAGTAATTTACTTCGATGTTAGTATTTTTTGTTCCATAACCGATTTTGCCTCTTTCCCGATCAAAAAATTAAAAATGTTTTTTTTACTGTATGTTACATACACAGCCTACTTTTACCAAAAGACAACTAATTTAGGTTTCATAATAGTCTTTAAATATGTAGTAAAAGTTGGACTACATTTTCTCTTATATCTGCACTGGTAACAGTTACCCGCTGTTTTGCAATTTAGTAAGCTTTGCCCATGCATGACCACTAACGGTTCGAGTGAATTATATTTCCGACGCCAATGCTGAGTTTGCCTTGTTGTCACGATAAAACAATATATATCAACAAGTTGATAGTTATGGCCATTCTAATTTACTTGTTCTTAGTATGATTTGTTCAATACTTGATTTTGCCTTGTTTTCCGATCAAGAAAATATATATCACAGTTCAGACAAGCCCACTTATGTCAAAAGCGAACTAAGACGGGTTTTATATCAGTCTTTAAATTTATAGTAAAAGTTAGATAGTAAGGTTGCCTTTTAGATCTAATACTTAGTATTTGATAACATGTACAGTTAAAACTACATTAACAATGACACTACGCGTTTGTTTCTTTATAAACTAAAAATTATTGTTAATATTTTAGTACATTTAGGGCTGGAATTGATACATTAGTTCAAAAGCACAGTCCAGCAAACTTTCATTTACCGCAGTTCTTGCTGACTGCTTCAAAGGGAGTCTTCTGAGTCAAATTCTGACTATCTTATGTTACAGGACATTTGCTAAGGTACTTACCTAACCGTTGAAATCTACAACGGCTTTAAACTAATGGTTATTTCTACCATTATTAGAAAATACTTATATTGGAATGTACTCACTATAAATGTAAACAAATTGAAAATAATAAACAATGTTTACACGGAACAGTTGATTACATTTGACAGGCCAGTCAATTTACATTACACAACTTTAAAGACCAAGGTGGGATTTGATGCTACTATAAAGACCAGTGAGGCGTATTCCAGATTGATTTTCGAAATAAGAATACGCTGTATTCATTCCTGGAACCGTAAGAATGCTCGTGTAAAACTTTAGTAGGATCGGTTTAGTATTTTAAGCGTGAAAACAAAACAAATATAGGTACTTTCACATTTATAAAATTATTAGATTTACATTTATACACTTTAAGCACCTAAAGAAAGTTTTTACCGAAATACTGTGGCAATTTTTGAAAAAAAAGGTTTTTTTACAGTTATTTATAAAAAAAGTCTTTATCCAGTCTGTTTTGTCTGAGACAGTTAAAACATCTGGAATGAATTTTCCATATTTTAATATGAATTTTTGATCACGTGCATCCCTAACTACAAGTACAACCTATCATCTCAAACTATAAATTCAAAATTCTTTAATGCCAGAGACATCACATAATGTATAGCAAACGTCAGAATTATTTTTGGATATATTTTACAAACACACTACATTAAAACACCAATTAAACATACAATATATGCTCTTGTACCTCACTCATTCCTACCAATATTCCCACTAACGCCGATTGTCAGTCTAGTGAGTGCGGTTGTCCTCTCATATGTGATAAACTTGTCAGCCCTATAAAATGCTTGGAACGATAAAAGCGTTTCAAACGAGTTTTTAACCCCTTGGGTGTTGGGGCATTCTTTATTGAACTTGCCGACTTGTTGATAAAACGAACCCCTGCCTGTGAGGGTAAGTCGTAAACCCTCTTCACGTGTCTCTCGGTCTCTTGTCTCGTTTTCCATTTGTGTCAAGACACACTTAGACGTACAAAATAACATTGTCTCAAAAATGTACATACTGGGCAGAGTGAACAGTTGTAACTTCTTGAGGGGTTTCCTTGTAAGATTCTCTGAACTTCAACTGTGCAATTACTTTATACGAATCGCTTGCTTTTGCTTCAGCACCGTTCACTGTTGTGTACCAGAGCTTGTGTTTTGTGTTTGCAAATAGCTGGTTCAGTCAATCTTCAAGGAATGAAAATGGAACGGTTGCAGTATGATAAGCGGCCACCTTGACTATCGAATAATCTGATGAAATCAAAACTACCAAACAAACCAAAATAACAAACTGAACTACGTTTTGGATATTTCATATTATGGTAAAGTTCAACTATTTTTAAAAACTAAAAAATAATAATTTAATGACAAAATGTGTATACAAAAAGCAACTTGTAAAACTTAAAAAATGTTTATCTGATAGATTGTGACACTAATAACAAACGTCTTCATCATTGTAGTTGCGGTCATTAGTTAAATACCACATATATATATATACATGTATTTACATTAATGGAACTAATTTTAAACAATATTTTTATAATACATTAAAACAGCTGCATTAAATAGATTTTAAATAACTACTATAAGGATGGTTTTGTACTCGATAATTTGGTTCGCTGTTTTAATTGGTTTGGTGGCCACTTATTATACTGCAGCCAATGGAACACCTAATTGAGGAGGTAGGCCTACGTATTTATCCAGTGATTTGAGAGAAAACTATAACTGACGTCCTTTCGAATACTAACCGCAAAAACGTAGTTGCTGTATCATCGTAGCAATCGTGGCTGTGTGAATTGGCTCATGGCTAGCTAGCAAGGCCAGCATACCATACATGCAGCCAAGTTGTTTTTGTGTGATTTATTTCAGTCACGTCTGCAAGGGTGACGCGGTCATCTTCATTGTTGAGTTGACTCTAGACTAGCATTGTCAGTATGCTCAGTGTCAACATGTAATATTGAGGTTTATCACTCTTTTTTTAAATTTGATTTCAACTCATGTTTTTTATTAAAAAATATGCTCCTTTGTAGAAGAAGACCACATTGTAGTGATATCTCTATTGAGTTGCCGATCCTAGGAACATTCCTAATGGGAAAATGTGTGCTTTCGGACATTGACTATCTTGAAACGTGTACGTAATTTGAGGCTACTAACTAAAAAGGCTGGCGCAGAAGGGCGTGATTGTATGTTAAGAAAAGCATTTCCCAAAGGATGATCTAAGAATAAGGGTGCCTAATCATCAGTGGTGTAGATTAGATTTGTGTTTGGGATGTCGGAGGTTTCCCTGGGGGGTCCGGAAAACGTTTTTAGGTTGTACAATAAAAATATCTACTTTAGCAATTTAAAAAGCTGAAAATATCCCAAAGAAACAGTTATTATTACAATGAAGATTTAATGGTCTGACATTGTATATGTGATATTTTAAAAGATTTGTTGCCTTGTAGCAAGTTTTGTCGGTATTGTACTTATCACATTGACGTGTCAAAATATAAAATGAGATTTTCAATTAAATGCTGCATTCCCGTTCGCAACTATTTTTGGCCGTGTCTTTGTTACCTGTTGTAAATAATTAGTGTGTACTGAGAAAATTGACAGTAAGTTATTAACTTAACTTAAATTTTGTATTAAGTTTAATAATAAAAAAACGAAATTCATAAATTTTAAGTTTTGCAAATTACAATCATTTTAAGTAGTATGTTTTTATTTGAAAAATAAAAATTTCAGTTATTGGTTGTTTACAATGCTGTAATGAGCCCTTCATGAAAGCAAGTAATATAAAATCTTTAAACAAGATACACACATAAACACGTTTGAAAATCCATTGTAGGAGAATCCAAAAGTTCATTCCCATTTATACGACTAATAATAGACGGTTGAAAACTGTGTTTATCCGTAAAAAAAAATAAAAATGTTACGAATTATAATCTTTAAACTGTGTAAATACTTATGTTAAATAACTCTGTTAGAACAAACTATAAGCCACAAGAATCATAGCTGGGATATTCAAAAGAGAGAAGATTGTTAACCAGGAATTATTGAGTCACGATTCTGGTTATAGTATAATGTATCACGTATAATTCACTTGACTGGCACTGGTTTGCTTGTTGTTGGATTCGATTTTGTAACAAATTTCCTCGTCTGATTATTTTAGTTTGGGTTTCCCAAGTTAACGACGCGTTTCATAAACCCATGTTCCTTGTTTTAAAATCATGTTTGCGTTCCTTTTCTCTTAGCAGATTTCTAACACTTTTAAAACATTACGTTTTACAACATTGGCAACAATACTAAACCTACAGGAACTGTATTATTTATCACCTTTGTAACTGACGAAAGAGGTTGACCATTGTAAAAAGAACTATAACAATAGTAACAGGAGAATCAAATAGTATTCGAATACAACCCGGGGATTCATTTATTCGAATACCTTAAAATGAATTCGAATATTTTTCAAATGAATACTATTTCTTTGAAAGAATTGAATTCAAACCTGCAGTATTCGTTCATTCGGACTAATAGTATTCAAGATCTGTATTCGTATTCACATACAAGTTTTCATTGGAGGGTTTTAAATAAAGAAGATTCACAATTTTTAATAAATAATTACAAAATTTTGAAATTTGACAACATGTATAATGGTATAAATATTCAATTAATACATTTGTAAACAATAAAGCCAAAATCGAATATTTGTTTCATGTTTTTGTATAAAAACAAAGTATTATTGATGTTTTTGGCTTAAACGTTTTCCTACGATCATTGGTGGTAAAACCTGCAGTAGAAAAGAATCTTCCAGATGGGACTGAAGTAGAGGTGTGCCAAGTAGCTCCGAGAGCGGAAGAAGCCAAACTAGCTCCGGCTCCGTTTGCGGAGCTAGCTCTTTAAACAGCTCCAGCTCCGGCAACCGCTCCGGCGCGATGTGCGGCATCTGTCTGCTCCCTTGTAGATTGGAGCTTATTGCTTGGTTATGGTTATAAACAGCAAAATACTACTGTAAACAAATATGCTAAGGTGCTGACAGTTTTAATTACTACTTACTTTTTTATAATACGTATTATGAAAATCTAATTTTTGGGTAAGAAGACTACACGTACCATTTTATTTATATTTATTTTCACACTGTAGTAATAAAACATAAAAAATAGTACGGTAACAGAAAATATAAAATAATATACAAATTATTTACACAAGTATTCATGATTTGCATTTAGATACACAAGTTGAGTCACTTTCATGGATTTGATACGTGATCTTCGGTCACTTATTATTATTCCCGTTCGGGGAAAAAAATTCTTTCACAAGGTACTGACGTACCCACAAACCCCATGTTTATTTTAACGAGTCTGCTGAGATTTGGGTAGACTGCCTCGTGAATCCTCCACCAGGGACAGAGGATCGCCTTCTCTGGGAAGTGGTGGTTCAGCGATGTACCTGTCGATTTCGGCGGCGGTAGCACAATCGTTGGGAGTTCCGGGAGTCTGCCTTTGTACAGATTTTATTACAGAATCAAACATAGAAAATACTGAACATTCTTCTTCTTCAAATTGTGATGGACCAGATTGGTTGGTCAAAGTCAAAGATGGTGTACCAGGAGGGGATTGTTCCATTGCGGTGGCAGAAGTGGCGGAAATCATAGCTGCAACGACCGTAATCACATGATTCTTAGCAAACTGTTGACATTTGTCGTCAGAAAATGCATACAATTTGAACCTTGGGTCCAAAAAGGTATTAAGTACTACTAACTTGTTGTACTCAATGTCATGGTATCTGGCTGATAACCCCATGAGCAGGTTCTGTACTACCTGTATTGCATCAGGGTGCAAATTTAGTGTACATAGTTTGCTGCAAACATTTTGCAGCCCAAGCGTCAAAACAATTATTTGACTTCCAGTGAAGTAGGATTTCCCCACTCATCTTTGCTGTGACCTCTTTCAAATGGTTTTAGGACTTTGCAAAGGTCACTGCAAAGTTTCCATTCATTAGAAATTAAAGATGGCAAGTCTTTGTCCAGCAATGCCAAAGTGCTTATTACAGCCTCTTTTAACTGAAACAAATCTACAAAAGCATGTTAATATGTGCTGTTCCCATCTCGTACTTACATCTTGAAGTAAGCGTTTTAGGGTCTTTAACGCCATTGTTGATTTGGTAATTTTAATAGTTTTTCAGTGGCTGCGTTGCTTCTCTTAAAAAATGAGGACAATCTTTTGCATTTGGTGATTACTGTATCTACCTTTGATATGGCATCTTGAACCACTAGGTTAAGAGTATGTGCATAGCACGGCCAATGACTCCACATTAAAACATTTTTTATGGCTCCAACGACATTGGAGGCATTGTCTGTTACAACAACTAAGATTTTGTCTGAGATTTTATAGAAATTCGTTATTTTCTTGATTTCTTCGGCTAAATGGCTAGAAGTATGTGAGCCCTCATTAAAAATTACAGTCTAAGAGAACTGATTTCAACACAAAATCATTGGTAATGAAATGAAATGCCCTGTAACAGCTATATACGATTCATTGATCGTAGATGTCCATGCATCTGTCGTTAAACAGATGTTTTTCCACATTTTTCATTAACTCAGCTACTTGAAGCTTACATTTGTCGTACGTGGTGGGTATTAGGTTTTTTGAAACCACTTTCCTTGATGGAATTTCAAAGAAGGGTTTAAAGCTGTAACGAATTCCCGAAAACCAGAGTCCTCCACAATAGAAAACGGTTGGAAATCTTTGTAAAATAGCTTTAGAAACGCAGCTTCTACCTTTTTCTTTTGGTTGTTATTCATTTTTTTTGGTATAAAAACTCGATAGAGTGGTTTGTTTAGCACTTCCCTTTGGCTTATCTAATTGATTAGAAGGCAAACTCACCAGGTTGAGGTTCATTTTCAGTTGCAAAGTTACTAAATGAAGCGGCTGAATCGGTAGGTCCAGTGTTGGTTGTAACATTCACATCACGATCACTTACACTTGTTGATTTTTTAACTTATAACACTCAAAGTAATTCCGACATGTTTTCTCTCAATATGCCTCTTCAAATTGTACGTTGATGTACGGTAGCACATAACCAAGCCACAATGTTCACATCTACAGTTTTTAAGGTTAGCATCAATAACTGTAAAATGAGACCAAATTGAACTTGTCTTAGATTTCTGTACTTTTGATGCCATGTTAATTAACTGCACAAAAACCAATCAATACTAGTCATACTCGTAAACCGCACAAAAATATCACTTTTCACTGTATGTCTACGTTAGAACTCCTACTGAAACTGAAACTGGTTTGTTTTGGTTTGTCAACAAGTGTGTAGGCCACAGCTGATAGCTCCACAGACGCTCCGAGAGAGTAATTATATGAATATATAAGGTTAGAGCTGGAGCTGTTTCGAGAGTCACGGAGCGCTGCTCCGCTCCGCTCCAGCAGCGGAGCGCTGATTTGAAACAGCTCCAGCTCCAAAGGCACACCTCTAGACTGAAGTACTGTAACAGGTAAACAAATATGTATTTTCTGAAGTTTATAAACCATCGGTAAGACATGTTTGCAGGAGGCACAAAAAGCCAAAGGATTTCCCCATTTTTTGGCATGGACAATACCAAATAACCTAGAAACAATGGATTGCGGGAAAGAAATAAGATTTGTCTGTTACAAATACTTAACGTAAAAAACGTATTCGAATACAAGGGTGTTTATGAATATACCGATTTCGATTCTTTTAAGTATTTAATTCTCCCATCACTATGTAACAGTCTATATGCATCAGGTGCTTGTTATTATTTGATTTTAAAAGTTTATATGAAGCGAGAAATTATACTCGTATTATACAAGAAACAAGAAAGTTAGCAGAGTAGGCGTCGCAGCGAACGTGTTGATCAGACATCCAGCGTCGCGCCGTGCCGCGAATTGTTGGCGGTGAAGGCGCCAATCCCAAATCGCGCGTCGCCGCGCTACACGGTCACCCGTCATCCGTCTCGAGGCGCCTGCCTGACGGGTCGCCGGGCCGCGCCAAGAGCTAGACAACACCCTAGTGTCCCCTAGTGTTCTCTGGACCCCTGGTACTCCAGGCGCGGTTTCGACATCCTGCGCAGCCGGCCGCGTTGGTCGTCCCGCTCCCGCGCGCGCACCGGCTCGGCCGACCTGCGCTCTCTCTCTTTTCCTCGTCCGCTTGTCACGATCCATACACGTGAGAGAGATAGAGAGTAGGTGAAGTAGGTGAACAGTCACTATGTCATTGAGTATGGGCTATAAAAATTATGTACAGAGAAAATCACTAGAGTTTCAATGTAGGCTATATTCACTTTACATCTGCAATAGAACAACGGTTTAGAACTGGCATAACCTCCCCGCCATGATAATAGATTGTTTGATTGATTTTTAGGAAACAACATTTGAGGAAATTTCTTACTATAATACTCCAAAGCAATTTAATTCCTCTCTTAACGTACTTGTATAGTGCATCTTTGTTCGCCAAGCAGCAAAACATTCCTAACCCATGATTTTTAAATTAGACAAAACGTTGAAATTTCATCCCAATAGAGGTTCTGGGTGTTTGGAGATCATCTAAGATATAGAGAACCGTGCTGTATGAGGAGTTGTGATAGCAAGAGGAGAAATTATTGACAGGTTCTGGTGTTTGAAGATCATCTAAGATACAGAGGACCATGCTGTATGAGGAGTGTGATAGCGAGATTAGAAATTATTCAGAGGTTCTGGTGTTTGGAGATTATCCAAGATATAGATAACAATGCTATATGACGATTGTGATGGGGAGAGGAGATATTATTGGTTGGCGGGGAGAGCCATTCGATAGTAAAGAAACATATGACGTTGGCCTACTTCCATAAAATGTTCTAAGAAATTTGAAAGAGTAGATCGTCATAATTCTGGAATCAGACCAATAACATTACGCAGTGTTAATAGGAAACAGTCCACAGATTATAATAATTAGTAAATCTTTAGTAACAGAATTTATACAATAAAGAATGTATTCACAGTTTGGTCTTTGTATGTTTCATGTTCTGTCATTGCTATCTTGCATATGCGTGTTATATCCTGGATGTAAATGATTCATATAACCGTATGTGTCAAATAAATATTACATTTCAATTTTTAACTGACGCTGATTTTGTGTTATTGTGGCCCGTGTCAAATCCCTTCAACTTTATCATTAAAATTGATCCATACTTATTCCCAATATTCCTCCACTGTATACAGACTGTGCCATAACGGGTGACCCATATTTCAAAAATTGGTTAGGGCATCGAAATAAAACATAATACCTATATCCGAAAATGTCTTTGTTTTCCGAACAGTATGTGTTTCATAGAACAATATTTTCATTAAAAAATGTTTATAGCACAGTACTAACATTTGGTACATATATTGTCAGTATTCTTATAACAATTTACAGTTTTGAAATGGCGATATTTTTTAAATTTCAATTCAAATTTTAAAGGCTTTTACTTATACACAATATGTTAATAATATATGTGAAGTGTAATAATAAAACCAATAATACCCAATTAATATAAGCGTATTAAGAATTGACAGGGTTATTTCCTTTGTTAATAATGTAAGTACTGTATTGGAATACCAGTTGATGTCTTCAAGGACGTAGCCAGGAAACAATTGGGGGGGGGGGGTGCAGGCAACTGATATTTTCCCGTTGTAGACGTAGAGTAAGGCCCCATTTTGTTAATTAGAAAGTTATTGGGCCGTTTCTTTGTTGAGAACAATCTTTCAGCAGTACATTTCAGTAATACTGAACTAGTTAAATAATAATAATCATTAACTAAAAAAGTAATTGAAAATTTTGAGGGGTCCGGCCCCTTGGACCAACCATAAACATTAAATACTGCAACCATATAATCTATCCACTAGCACTATTCTCTCTCACGGTCACTCATTAGGATAAGGACACGGCTGGATATCGTCTTGAGCTGTGTGTTCAGAAATTGCATACTCTGTCGAGTAAAGGCAAAATGTCTTAGAGTCCCGCAGGGATGAATTTGGGATCCATTACTTGTTTATACGTAAATTCTATACTTGTTAATCGAAGATAGAAAGGTGGTTCAATTCGTATGATAAGACGCTGTGCATCAAATCTTTCTCAAAAGAAGACTTGGAAGCCAAATCATTCATTGCTCTCAATTCATTCAATTATTTTTAATCAATTATTTAATTTATATCTTCGGCAGCAGTCGAATCAATATTCTCCTACTGTCATGTTGTATTAAGTTTTCCTAGAGTAGGCTATATAGATTCCACAAAATTCCTGGAGATGTACCTAGATCGCGGTTTGACCTGGATCGACCATATAAACAGTTTGTGTTCTAAAGTTACTTCATCCATCTATGCCTTACGTAACTTGGCAAATTTTTGTTCTCTACAAGTCTTAAGAATGGTATACTTTGGCTTGATCAACCCATATTTGGCTTAGGGGACAAGACTTTGGGGCAGCTGTGCTAAATACAATCTTGAGGGAATATTTAAACTACAAAAACGTTGTATTCGAATCACCTCAAAATTGAATCATAGAGAGTCGTGTAATAATTGCCTTCAGAGAACTAGGATTGCTGACTTTACCCTGCCTCTATCGCTTCTAGGTGATCCTGTACTGTAAGTCGAAGTGTGTATTCAGGGAGGGATCTTCACAATTAATTAATGACGAGACTAGACGGAGGGACAACTTCAGAATTGAATTCATCAATACAGAATTACCGCTTTTGAGCGCTTGCCATTCCTCACAAGTGGGTGTCAGACTGATCAATGGTCTCTCTGAGGCCACAACAATTTCAATTACAATTCACACCTCGTCTCAAACGTCTGTTAGTGTATCAAGCGTGTTACTAGGATGATTAAGCGTGTTAATGAAAACTAATTCACAACTTTTGATCTGATGTCAAGAGTAAGCGATCAGGAACAAACAAAATTCCAACTTAATTTGAGCCTAAATCAAAATTTTGTCTTCATCATTATTTTATACATATTTACTGGCTAAAACTGTTTGACGTTTTCAATGCAACGGATGGATGCATGTTTGTAAATGGCTGTATTGTTTTTTTTTTGTGAATTTAAAAAGTTAGCAAGGTACATGTTATATGCAAACAGTGTTAATAAAATATGTCGGTTAAATAAATGTAACAAAAATTGTTAGTGTTCAAGTCTAAATAATAAATATGTTTTTCTGTAAAACACATCCAGGTAGACTGAGTTTTTAAACTTATTTCTATTTAATATTTTCCGTACTATGATGTCCTGAGAGCCGTTCCATTATTAATCTTAGGTTTGTGTGAGGATCTTTTCAAATCCAAGGGATAGATTTATCTGTAAAATATTACCAATATCGATAGTAAGTCCTAAAGTCACAGATATGATTTGAAATCCTACACTATTTCCTTAGGGATTTTCTTATTAGTTATACTGTAATTCTTAAACAGTGCCAAATGTAAAAAAATGCGTTGTATTGAAAAGGAACAAATAAATTATCATTATTTTAAATCCAGGTCTAAAATTCAACACATCTTACCGTATTCCCAATGTCTTTCCCATTCAGGGACGTAACTTTATATTTTATTACTATCTTAATACATAAAAATTAATGTTATTAATGACTGTTTGTTTTACGAGTATAACCCAACATTCACTATACGATATGTTAAAACCCAAATAGAGGTAGTCGAGGCACTTTTAAATGGTCGCTTGTTATTTGATTATTGGCTGAACTTTAGCGAGGCCTATCACTCGAGGAGCTGGACAAATTTCACTCCTGTCTGCCTGTCTGTCTGATTATCTGTTTGTCGCAAAATATCTTGAAAACAAACTGACTCCTAGTCTTGAAATTGTGCATGAGGCTTAAATTCTATATGAGAAACACTGAGTTGGAAGATGGTGCATGTTCATCCATAGGATTTGGCTGAGCTTCAGTGAATAGTTTTACATGGTTAACCATGATGGCAACGAAAAAATAGCAGAAGAAATAAATCTTTACACAAATTCAGTACACCCATTAGAGATTCAAACATATGATACATTAACAGATGTAGATTAATTATTTCTACTCATGCAAGATTATTTTAGGCACTCTCGTGTGGTTACTTTTATTACAAAAACAATGATATGAAACTCAAATTAATGAACAAAAATCTGGATGTCATGATGTGCAGGTCCGTACTCAGGCCGGGTTTTGGTACAATTTTGCCGGGGCCAGGTCCGAGTCAACTTCACGTCTATTCGAAAGGACCGTGTCGACGGACGAGATAGCTCTATAATTTAATAACTACAACGCTGTTATACGCTAAATTTGTAATATCGTTAGTTAACATTTCGAAGAATCTGTGACTATTACTTTTTAAATAATTATTATCACGTTCAAACCCTGTACAGTGAATTTACATTAATTATCATTACGAAAATAATGAGATGTCGTCAATGGGATACGGCGGGGGGGGGGGATGAAGCGGTGTGACGGGGCGCGGTGGCCGAAATCTTCCAGGGCCCCTTCAAAACTGAGTAGCTTACGGCCCTGAGTATGTGGGAAGATATCTCGACAAACATTTTATCTGCAGACTTGAAATTTTGCATGAAAATTCTACACGGATAAAGCCGGGTCCACACTGAACAAATGTTTTACAAACATGTTTGTTCAAACAGTTTGGGCAAATTTTATTATGTTTGACAAACAATGTTTTGCCCGTGGCCAGTGTGGACGCGTCAAGAAACAAAATATTTCCAGGTAGGGGAGAACAGTGCCGCCATCTTTGTTTGGACTCGATGTTTGCTCTCAGAGCGACAACTGGCAAACTGTGTGTTGTCAGTCCATGCGAGTTCTAGTCAGAAACAGGTATATTGTGGTGTTTTCTGTTAGTGAGTTGCTGCTCTTTGTGTTTCCTATTCGATTGGTAAGTGAAGAACAATGAGTAAGGAACTTTTGGACACAAGATAATGTAATTTCGTTAATACAACTGTACGAATCGCACAGGTTACTTTGGGACACTAACGAACCAAACTATAAAAACAAATACAAGAGGAAAGATTCCTACACTAGTATAGCTAAAGAGTTAGGTGTAAACAATACCGAAGAAGTTAAGAAAAAAATTGAAAGTCTTTTAGTGCAATGTAGAAGATAGAAAAAGGCAGCAATACCAAAGTAAGGAATGGGAACTTCCGACAAGAAAAAAGGCTTGGTGGGGTTTACAATTTTTCAGTTTTTAAGTGACAAAAATGTACCTAGACAAACAGTGTCAAGCAAGACACAGGATGAAGTTTCTGAAGATCTATTGAGTGAAAATGAAGATTTACTTTCATCTGCTGGCCCTTCAAGAACCAGCACACCTTTTTCGTCTGCTAATCTTTTTAGTGACACTTCGAATAGTAGTGTCAGTAGTAAGCCTGTTGCCCAACGAGGAAATAAAAGAAAACTAGTTGATGAAGCATTTAATATCATGACAACTTGTTTCAACGAAATGTAGCAAGAGCCAAAACCAACGAAAGATAAGCATGCAGTTTACGGGAATGCGTTGCCAACCGAATAAGAAAAATACAAAACCCCATGAGACTCTGCATTGGTAAAAACAAGATAGACAATATACTTTTTGAAGCTGAAAATGGAAGAGTACAAGGACGTTTCTGAAAAACCTGAACAAAACAAAACATCTGAACAACCAGGAACAAACCAGTGGAAGAGGAAGACATCGGAAATATTTCTTCATTGATAGCCTCATCAGTTGAATACATTTCTGGATACCTTGAGGACTTATAACATTTACACTTCTAATCAGATGTTGCAGTTATTTTTTATTATATTTTAATACAATTTAATGATGGTTAACAGTGTTGTATTCAGTATTTGTTAAGAGTGTTGTATTCAGTGTTTGTTTCAAGAAAATACAAGTTTTTCAGGATACAATGTGAGTAATATTTATTTGATTTACCTTACAGTTAGGTTAGATTACAGTTAGTTTAGTTAAATTATAATTATGTTATAGTTGTGGATTAAGTTATGTAATGATTTTTTATATATTATATAATGTTATATATTACAGCGTTTAAGGTAAATGTCCAAATTTCGAAGAACATCTAACTAACATCACTTCCAATTAAAAAAATTCAAACTTTATAAAATAAAAAAATTCAGCTGTAGTTGTTTATGCCAAAAGGAACCAGAGTTCATCCCACACTGCTCATGAGTAGTCATTTTGCCACGGTACACTACCAATGTTGGAGACGAAGTAGTTTGCATATTCTTCTCTCACAGATTTCGCAAACTCACTGTAATCCTTGGTCGTCTTCTCTCCAATCTCCAGGAACATACTCCCATCTGGAGCTACGCTGTCTAGGGAAACCAGGAGGTGTGTATACATTTGCTGATGATTTGCTTTGAAGCAAAAAGTTTATGTAAAATGGACACAAGCACATTAACAAGAGTAGATTTTTCTGGGTCTAGGAGCATTGGCTTTCTCAGTACTCTAAAGACTGAACTGAGAATTCCAAAGGCATTTTCAGAACATCTGCGAGCTCGAGAAAAGCGATAGTTGAATATTCTTTTTTTGCTTCCCTTTTCTTGGTGGCCTGGGAACGGTTTCGTTTATGTGCTTATGTAAGGCGAATGCATCATCTGCCACAATGACATATGGGACAGCAAATAATCTTCCAGGTAAAGCTTCTTCCTCAGTAACCTGTTCCATTTTCCAAGATTCTCCACAACTACAATTTTTAAAAATACCACCGTCAGATATTCGTCCTTGGCATCCAATATTCACATAGATAAACGAGTAATTAGAGTCTACAAGTGCCATTAACACAATGCTGTGGTAACTCTTGTAATTGAAAAAGTAGAGCCACTGTTTTCTGCAGCCTGTATATGCTTGCCATCTAGAGCACCGATGCATTGGTCAAACTGCCAAGCTCGCTTAAAATCAGTTGCAATCAATTTCCACTCTTCTGGTTTGCTAGGGGTCTTTATATAGTCCTCCAACATACTAACAAGGGCAGAACACACTTCAGGAACGATTTGGGATATGCTTTGCTTTGATACTTTAAATAAGTACATCAAAGAATGGTAAGAATCACCAGTTTCTAAAAATCGTAAAGTTATAGCCAAACGATCATTCACATTTTATCACTTCTCGCCAGTTTGTTTTTTTCTTAGCAACCATGGGTCCTATCATGTTGGCAAAGTATTTCAAAATCTGCATTTGACACTCCGTGTAAAGTTAGTGAACAAACAGGCAGCTCTCAGGTCAGTAACGCAAGTCCTCACCACTATACTCGTACCTCCTTTGCAACAGCTGCCTCTGCCACCATCTTCGAGGTCCAGGTGAGTTGATGAAACACAAACGCCGCGGCCGCGGCTATAAAAGCAAGGCGACGACGACGGTACAACAACAAATTATCGTTCATGTCTGATCCATTTTATAGCTCAGCACTGACTGTTTTAGCAAACACTGAAATGTTTGGCCAAACAGTAATTTTTTGTGTTGACAAACAATGTTTGACCAAACTTTTTAAAAATGTTTGTCCCTGATTACCTCAACGAACATATTTGTCAAACATGTTTGTCAAACATTTTGTTCAGTGTGGACGCGGCTTAATAATGAATCTATGATGATGCTTCTCCAACCTTGGAATTTAGTTGAGCTTCGTTGAAGCCATCTCAAAATTAATAATACAGGGTCTCTTTGTCACCAGTTCCCGTGACAGCATAGTGGTTTATAACAAGATTTTGCATCACATTTTTTCAATGATACCATGCAACCTCTCCAAATTTTTCAGTTAAATGATTCCAAAACTTATATAGATCAGCTGTGTTAGAACTCATTCGCGTTTCTTTGCCTGAAGCAGGCTGGATAGAGTGTGCAGTGCACCAGTTCAGATTACGTAAATCTCGACTAGAAGAGTTTTTAAGCTAAACAACGCGCATTTATTTTCACATTTTTCTTAGAAAATGTTAAGAACACGCACGGTTAAATTTATTATACCGTATGATATAGAGTAGATTAAAAGTTTTTTATATCAAAACAAGACACATACTCAAGCTATTGGTATTTGAGCACCTTCTGGCGTATCTTCTTATCCAGGCGTTGACTTTGCACACGATGCAAGTCCCGAGCACAGTTCAGGAAATGACTCCAAACAGCTTTTGAGTACGTTTGAACCCTTTCCTTTCCATTCTTTTCTTCTTTCTGTTCTTAATTTTTTATATATTAATACCTCCCCCACCTGACGAAGAGGATGGATTCCAAACCTCGAAACGTTGTGTTACACCTTTTGTAACATATAACAGTGGAAATGTCCGAAATCCTGTTATCATTTCAAACTTTCATCGTCAATAGACTTTAAACCAAAAATATTCAAATTATATTAAAATTAACGAAGAAGCACGTGACCAAAAAAACAGTACTACGATTAAAAGTAATCGTTTACAATTTAGGAACCGATACTCAAATTGCAATGTATAAGCACACGACTTGATGTTTCTTGAAGTGGATAGACTTTCTCTATGAAATCTATCGTCAGCCGCGCTAGTTTTGGTGGAGGAGAAAACGGGAGAAACATATTAAAAAGTCTCTTCCTTTGGGCTTGTGACACTTAAAACCAACCGTCAGGCGCGTAAATAAATGTTAAATTATCTTGAGCTATCTATTACAGACACGAAGTGGCGGCTTCCAGTCTTCAAACATTTAGTATTGCGTGGCTTCAGAAGACACAACGAATAATTCATCGGCACCGTAATCGTTGGGGAGGAGAACTGGGAGGAGTTAGTAAAATAATGAGTGGAACACGTGCTTGAAAACCCATTCATATCAATCAATGAATGGGAGGAGTGGGGCAGCAGTCAGCTGTATTGTTGCATTCTCCCCCACCCAAAACCTAGCGGCGGTTCGGCGCGCGTCTGCGATCAGCTGACGGTCTCAGCTCTCGCTCTCCACCCAACAGCGCGTGCCCACCTCACTGCTGCTAACAACTTCTGCTCTCCTGATCTTTGCTGAAGGGATGACATTCTGTAGCCGTCCGTGATGGAAGAGTGACAGCCCCCTCGGTCCCACCACGTCGCCGCCTCCCCTTCCCCAGTGGGTCGCCGCCCCTCCACCATAGCGGGGGCTCCGGCTCCTTCCTCTCTGTTCACGGCGCCTCTTCCTGACCACGCCATGGCAGTCGGGGTAATATTCACCTAGAACGGGGTCACAGAGCACTAGAGAGTGCACCCGTTTGTTTAATACCTCCTATTATGTGCTCTTTCTAACCCTTTCATGTAAAGTATGGAATTGTTGTACATCGAAGTTAACTACCCCTGATATACTTCTATATCTTAATTCATTAATTGTCTATTTACATGTGTGAATCACAGAGGTGGACGTATGACATTAACTCCATTCAAAGTATTACCCTCCCCCCACAAAACTTTTAAAATGCTGTAGTATTTGATTAAGTTCCGGCAGGCTCAGCCACTGTGTTAATTTTCAATACGTCAAGTAAATACCTATAAAAAAAATACACAACGTGAGATTGAAGTTTAAATATTTGTTTATTCTCACATTTTTGTTACATTTTGAAAATCTTATTGGCTAACACGGTAATATTGTGGGTTTTAACTCACAAATGAAAATGTTTTAATTGACAACTGTCTCCAGTAACAGTAGATAAACATGCCACCACGAGATAATATACGTAAACATGCAACCTTTACAGTAATGCCGTTATTGGTGTATGCCGATGGTGGTTCTGCAAGCGATAACTTACAGTATTCCGAGAGCCACTGATGGATCAACGATGAATCTCTCAAATAAAGTACGTCAGCTGCACTATTCCTGGGGGGGGGGGGGTCGAAAAGGCAAGGTATTTAAAGAAACTTATAAAAAGATCAATGTTCCACATGTCATTTTTGCAGCTTGACTCACTTAAAATCATCAGTTAGGCAGATGAATTATACTAATCGGAGTCTGCCAATAGGATAAAATAGATTTTGCTCACAATCATTCTGTTGGTTGACGCTGACATAACTAATTTAGGTGTCATGCATGGATCGTTCGTTATAAATGCGCTATTGATTTGGGGTTTTTTGTTAGAGGAAATTCCTCTATCGATTTGAGGAAAAACTATCCTTGGTCGGAAGGGAGAACGGGTACGGCTGGAGAATATATGATAAATGCTCTAATAAATTACAGGGCATAACGGACCTTTTGAGTCGCAGGGATCTTTTAGAGACTCGAGAAGAGTCGGCCTGTGCGACCCTTACGGCTACATCAGGGACGTAGAGAGAGAGAGAGGCCAATGAAAGAAGGTCGGGCATCTCTGATAATATGCAAAAAATCTTCTAAACTAATATAATACAGTGTTTTATAAAACTCGAGTTCTTTTCTGTAATACGTATTCAGTAAATATAACGAATAAATTTTAATTTGTCTAAGAAATTTACAATATTTGCAATCGGAATTTTCTAAATACTTTATACACTAAATATTTCATACACTTTCTATAATTTGTACAAATGGTTTACATTCCATGTTTTATTAAAAAGCTCAAAAAGCTTAAATAGTTCACTTTAAATAAATATTTTAAGGGCCCCATACACCTGCGAGTCTGGCTCGCGAGCCTGGCTCGCCGAGCGTAGCTCGCGAGCCGGACCCGCTGATTATTCACCATACACCTACATATCTTGCTCGCCCAGTTGCAAACATGAGTTTTTCGAAGAAGGTTGCAGCTGCGGTCATAGTGTTAGATGAGCTAGGTGTATTTAAGAAGAAACGGAAGAAAAGGGCAATGTGGTCAAAGAATTGGTTACTAAATAGAAAGAGAATTAGTCACATGAATTTATTGAATTGTGTTAGGAATGATAGTCACCAAGACTATCAAACTATTTAAGGATGTCAGCTGAAAGTTTTAACATGTTATTGGACGAGGTTAAACCGCTTATAACAAAAAAGATACTATACTGCGAAACGCTATATCACCAGAGGAAACGCCTCACTGCTACTCTCCGTTTTCTGGCTACCGGACGGTCTACATAATAAATGCTATCGTCAAATTTCGATACTCTTCAATAAATGTTGTTAAAAAATCAGGGCTCATAAATAACTTGGAGTCAGCCATGTTAATTCAAAACAAACAAAACACCTTACCCTTGGCGGAACGAGTGGTGCGTAACGTTTGGCGTACAGTAGTGAAAAAGGAATGAACAGATTTTTCGGTGGTGGGGGCACGAGTCCGATCCGTAATGCGCCATACACTGGCGAACTGATACTCGAGCCGAGCCGAGCCGAGCCGCACGGCAAGCAGTGGCGGATCCGGCTCGGCTCGCCTGAATTTGACTCGGCTCGGCTCTTTATTGTCCATACACTGACGGATTTGGTCCATTTCTAGACGAGTCGAGCCAGGCTCGCGAGCCAGACTCGCAGGTGTATGGGGCCCTTTAAAGTTTAAACATTTCGTGAGTTAGGCCTACGTTCTATTCTGTACATGTTGATTAAATTGAACACAATTAGTTACATTTTATGTAGATACAATCGATGAAATCTTGTAAATTACCATACGAGGAGTATATAGTATTTTATAGCTAATACTTCAGTGTGTATTAGGCTATTTGAGAACTATTTTATGAATCGGTCTAGTATACAGACGTATACGATCTAATTAGTACACTACGTAAATTAAATTTATAATGTAAAATTTGCCAGGGCATCGGGCTGGGATTTGATTAAGAGTGGTGACGGACGAACCACACCGCAATGAGTCACAGAGCTTCCGGCAATGGACACTCTTGCGCAAACCCTTTAGGTTAGAGCGTTTTCACACACCAGCATAAGCGGAGCCGGATGATTCTACTCTTTGAATAGTCCAATAAAGGGTGCTTGTATGAAGTGCGGATGCGTCCTATTTATAGGTAACCTGCGGTATCTCACTTTGTTTCTTCATCTGAGGAGAAAGTAAGGAATACTAGAGTTTATTGGGTCCATCCCCTTTAAGATGTGCGTTATTTGAAGGCAACCTTTTTAATAAACTAATAGGTGAGACAATTTATTTTGTAATTGTTTTCGGTATGATTCGTCACTGTGTTTAATCCAAAAACTGGCTCCTGATCCCTGAATCAAGGACACATCATATTTAAATTTCGCCTTCACTATCTACTTCAGAAACACTGCCAGTACTGAAGAAAAGAAATCTTCCCCGCCGATGCCATATCCTATAAATCGGAGCTTGTGTGAATATGCACGTAAGAAAGCATTGGTCTCGGCTTGGCTCCCAGTATGTTTAAATACAGCCAGATTGCATTCCCGACCACCCAATGCCGGGAAATTTATACCTTATATAACGTTCGATCATTATAGTGAGAGTACAAAACCGATTAAAATCTTCAATGCATGCAGACAGACGAGCACTAGATTTCATTGCTCTTTAAGTAGGATATCCTATCCATGTGGTCGTAATTTGGGATTATTGTTAGACGGTACTCTATCAATAGTGTTAGTGGAGATCTTGGAATCTTGGGATTTTCGAATTAAAATTGTTTGCAAGTTTAGAATAACATTATTTTGTCCAAACCATAGCGTTCATATCAATCCAAAGTGGTTAATTTAAGACGCATTGCATAAGAATGATTTGTTTCTTCCTTTAGATTACACAAATGAATACGCTGCCGAAAACGTTATCTAGTAGGCCGTATATCAGGAATACGATATTATATATACCATGGCCTTGTCTCATCAACCTCTTTAAAATGACTGTATATACAATATGAATTATCAGTACATACATTTAATTCACACTAGCATTAACACCATGAGACAGTAAAAAATTACAAAGAGTTGTCTATGTACCAAGTTAAAATAACGAGAGTTTATTTTTTTAAGTTGGGCCATATATAAATTACTAATAAATGGTTTATAAACAAAGCGAACTATTTTTCATGTGGCAATCACCGTGAAGGAAAGATAATAATTTTCATTCATAAAAAGAACTTTGAGCGTTACAATTAATTTTTGCATAGTTTCATGGTCTATTTAAAATGTTGTCGATTACCTTGGCGGCACAAATAGGTAAGTCTACTAGACGCTTGTCTTGTAGAAACCACGATTATGTCGGAGTCTCACATTCTAAACAAGTTGGTAAACCTTGAGATTGTGGCGAAGCGCCAACATTCCAACTGCAGTATCGATAACACAGTTGTGATGGGATGGGGAAGAGAGACTTGAGGTTGAAGGGAGCAGACGTCTGTGACGTCAGAGGTGGGCGGGACAGAAGTGGGTGGGAGGGGGAGGGCGCGCGGTCACACATGGTTGAAGAAACACGAGCGCGGGTATCAGGAGAACAGAGACTGCCAGCTCTCTCCAGCTCAGCCTCGCTATTGTGTGTATTATAAATGATGAATGTGTGAACTGCCTGCCGCGCGACCCACAGCACACATAACATGTTATTATTATATTTTATTAAAATACTTTAACAGATTTCCAGTTTTACAAGAATTCTGGAAACCGTTTTCTGGCGTTTTCAACAAATTTTTTAAATAAGGTATCAGGGTGGCAGGAGACGACAGGATGTTCGTGTCGCGCACCTGCTGTCGACCCTAGGGACTTTGGCCCGAATTCCGCTGGACACCCGACCCCCCACGACCCCGCGTCGAGTTGCACTGACCATGACATGCGCTGCGGCCAGGTTATTATAGATCGGTACAGGATAGATTGGATGGCCAGAGATATTGGTATGGAACGTTATGGCAGCAGTAATGTTGAATAATGGTGCTCATATGGCGGCAGTTGGAGGGGATTACTGCTCACTCGTTTAGAATGAGCTACAACCTTCTTTCAAATTTATATTTAATTATTCTTTACCTTTACGATAAAAGTTCTACAAATGTAATTCAGTTCTGTATTACTACTAATTACGATTGAAGTGTCAATTGTTATTACGGTAATATTTTAGTATAGTCCTGAATAAGAAAGTGCGAGAACATCATTTTAAGATTCAGCTTGGAATCAGATGAGTAAAAAAGTAGTAGGCTGCCTATTCTCGTTGTGAAATAGTAATTAATTATTTTAGTACCGGTACGTTAATTCTGGACTATGAAATTCAAAGTTTAACAAATAAACAGAAAACAAGACAGCTAAGCAGAGTATTTATTACTCTGTGTCTCGGAGCGCAAATTATACTCCGATTCTGTTTATAATTTATATAGGATTTTATTTATATAGGCTATATACACATATATTACACATATGTATACATACATAAATACATATCATATTATATCTACATTACATTACATTATATCTACAGAATGTTCAATACTTTGGGATTTTGTTCTACACATAAAAATTAGCAAAACAGTTCATATGAAGGTATGTCCTAAAACATTTAGTTTTTCGTCTATCTGTCTGCATGTGTTGTTTATAAAAAATATATCTTTTAAACCAGTTAAGATGAAGTTATAAAGTTAAATTTTGGTAGACCTTTTTGAAAATAAAATAATAACAAAATCCATTTACACGTTTTAAAATGGCGGACGTTTAAATTATTCCAACCAAAATAACTCAAAACCGTCTAATTTTAGCAAATATATTGAGGAATACTTTTGTTAGATGATTTTGTTATAGGTTCAACCACGTTTGTTTCACCAAAATCGGATGAAAAACACCTGAACTGGTCTACCAAACAAAAAATCGTGTTTTACACTATTTCACAATTATAGCAAATGTTGTTTTCAAGATTGATGTACTCTGAACAGTTGATTTCAAGTCAATAAGCTGATTGATGTGAACAGCTGTTTATTTAAGTTATTAAAAGTTGTTTATATTTTTGGCATTGTTGGCATTTATTTATAAGAAAAAGAACCTATTTCTTCTACTGAAAAAGTTGTTCTGTGTTCATTTTTTAGATATTCTAGGGTATTTTTTGTTTTAATTAGTAAGTGTTTCTTTTCATTAGTAACAAGGAATAACAAACAATGAAGTTAACAATTTTACCAACACAGAAATGTCAGATATGCATCTAATGTATGGCTTTGGTTTTTACCCACCTGCCAATTAGTTGGAAAATTTAAGTTTTCATTTGGTGTGAGTGCATGAAGCAATGCTTTTCAACATAATATTGTGAGAATTTCGACAGAATATTGTGAGAAGAATAATTCTGATCTTGCCTATGTAGTTTTCAGAAACCTCACTATATTCTTGCATATGTGGCTGTGAACAAGTGATGTTAGTCCTTTTTGTCTCAATTTCAACTTGCGCACAATTGTCATTGTGAGAAGTTTTATTTTCTTGAGTGTTTGTTGAGCCAAAAGCTTTGAGATTCAAAAAAGTTTAGCTTCATTTTGAATTGGAATCGAAACTTTCGTTTGTTTGGCAAAATAACTCGTAATTATTTTCTTTTTCATCTGCAAACATTTTATTTTGGATACAACCACACTGTAATTACTCAGCGTGTAAATAACGCACAATAAACTGGGCGTAATAAATGACAATACACACTACACAGATGCAGTGCAGCTACACAGCATGTAATAATGCATACCGCACAATATTGTCAGTCTAAACTGGCAGACTGCAAAATTGCAATGAAAGGGCTGCGTGTGTCATCTGATGACTCATGTGAGTCGAGTCGCTGGGCATGTCGGGTAACGAACTTGTGCCTGCGCCACTGAGCGTGCACTTACGTACAGCCAGCCTCAGAAGAATGGATCTTTCTGAGGATTGAACTGAAGGATCCATAATCAAGGGTTCCGGCCTCCGACTGTACGTTTAAGTGACGCGTTGCGTGAACTCAGCGCCAACTAGCCTCACTCACTCCGTTGATTAATAGTATCAGGAAACCGAGCTTTGCTCGCTATTTTTCTGGTAAATCGTTTTATGATATATATACTGTCCGCAAACGATAACACTATACATGCCATGGTTATTTATTGTTCTGCCATCTTCTGCATTAAAGGACGCTAGAGCAAAGATGCGTTGATGTTTCTTATTAAGTTCTAAAGCCCTACGACGTCTTCCGTCTCGACGTTATTGTTGTTCTAATCGGTATTCTCGTTGCTCGCCATTTTCGGTAGCAACAAGTTGTGCCGCACGCTGCCGCAAATCTTTTAGACGTCGAAACACCTAAATCATGACACGTTTCTGCTTTTATAATGTTAATTAAGGTCTGCAGGCGTTTGACTGAAGCAGTACGTGCGGGACGAAGCATATGACATAGTTAAATAGATTTACTTTTGAAATGAGTGAAATTATTCATCAACTTAGCCTATATTAAAATCAAAATTTTGAACTTTCGTTAATTTATACATCAATGTTTATTTTTACTCTTTGGTATTTCTGATGAAACATCAGCTGTAAGAACTGGCTTACTATTCCTGTTGTGACACGTCAGATGTATTTACTACAGAATTTAAACAAATAAATAAATAATATTGACTTTGTAGTAGTTTTTTGAAAACATTGCTTGTAGACATGGATAAACAACGTTTTCTAAAAATGAATCCTCGCTAAATCGATTTTTCCCCCCGAAACCCCCTGCATACTAAATTTCATAAAAATCGTTGTAGCCATTTTCTAGATACAGATTATATTTTTATATGCACGACTTTGCTCGTTTAAAGGTATTAAATTGTTGTATAATAACTAAATATATTGAATTCATGAATAAATGCCCAATTGTAATACAAAACAGCGACACTCAGGTTTATTAAGTAGGCCTAGAGTCATTGTTAAAAACTTAAACTTAATTTCATGAGAATTTCAGATAGTGCCGGAGCACTTTCAGCACCCTCCCCTCCCCGGCTACGTCCGTGTTCTAGGCTTAAAATGAACTACTGGTTGCAATTTTAATGTATGTCTCATAATTTGGGGGAGGACAAGGCCTCCCCCCGAGCCCCCATTTCAGGAGAGGAACCTATTTATAGGTTTATATTATTCTTATAGCACAGACGGACAACGACACGATTTCAATAAGACTGTAGAGAAAAGACGTAAGATCACCTGTAGGCATACGACGAATAGTACTTATACTTTGAATTGAAAAAATAGGCGAGTATTAATAGTTATTCATACTGTTAGTGTACAGTAGTGATTGGACTGTTGAGTACCTTCTACAATCGATTAGTGACTAGTTAACTACATTCAAACACCGACTATACTATTAGTCGTGAAAATTAGTCGACTAGTTTTTCTTGTCTTGCCATGAAAAGAAGTCTACTGTTGCCAAAGATAATTCAATTGGCAGTCGAAAGTGCTGTTATAGTTAAACGGTATTTGGAACTAACTTTAGTTTATAGACAAAAAAAAAACTCTCTCCCTTACTGTGAGAAATTAAAAAAAAAATGGAATTTCAGATATTTATTACTTGCAAAAATGTACGTTTGCTACAATCAGTCCACTCTAAAAGACTTTTTAAATTTCCGGTAACAAATGATAGAAGGAGTAGACTTTCCCCTAACAAAGTTAAAAAAATATTGTTAATTTTAAATTCTAATACGAAATAAAAATAATATAATTCAAACAAATTATGAAGCCTACTGTAAGGTGAGTACAAGGGATTTTGTAATTTTATATTGACATGTACAAGTACCGTGTTACAAAACTTACGTTATATTACGAGGTTTTCATTACTAGTGAATGAACAAGTTTACATATTTACTTTAATATATATAAATAACTAATAGTCAGTCGACTAAATTTACTAGTCATCGATGTTTTAAGTAGAAGCTGTAGCAAAACGCTACAGTACATTGGAAATGTAAAGTAACTGACATTACTAACTAGTGGTTCAAATACGACTAGTCTAATCAACCGACTATTCGACTACTTTGGGCACTAATCGAATAAACAGGTAGTCGGCTATTCGTTTAGCCCAACATTAGTGTACATGCGATGTGCCCGCATAGTTTTTGTGACCAGGATTCGAAGGCTAATTCTGACGTAACCTTGCAGAGGCAGACGGGGCCGGGCGCTTGGAGGTTGTGAATACACCAGATAATATGTAACCACGGGCCGAGAACCAATAACACATATAAGCGGGCAACCAAGTTTTTGTTAAGAGTTATTTTTCTTCGGAGAGGCTTAGACAGTCAGCCACGTTAATTTTGCCGCGGGTCGAATTGGAAGAGTATCAAAAGGGTTAAATATATTACACGATAATTTGCCTTACATCATATTTTTAGTATAACACACTAAACTATTGAGTTAATAACTCATAATTTATTAGGGGCACTAGTATCGATCCTGTCTTTCCTTTTCTGTTTAAATCCTCTTTTTTCCATTTCAGTTGTTATATATTTTTATAACGGTTTAATACTGTATTCTACTAACGAAAAAGCTACGCATGAACGTAATATTTAGGCTACAAATGTAACGAACTAAACAGAAATAACTACCGCGATGGAAATGTTTAGTTATGCATAAATGAAAAGATTTTTATTTCCAAATTCAATAACAGAAGAAAATATATGCAACATAAATTGTCAGCTTTGCATTTTACAATACAACTAGGCCTAAACCTAGGCTCATTCGTGTCTTTTAAGAACACAAAAGTGACAATTATTAATGTAAAACTTGAAAAATTAATACAATTACCTGTCATTTGAAATACAATAAAAAGAATATAACTACAATGCTTGAAAAAATTTTAAAAAGATACAGAAAGTATTCTAAGCCGACACCTAGGTCCTGTGGAATAACTGTCCGACTTCATTTTGATCAGTGATGCTTCCACTATATTCGCACAGCTTAGTCTACTGGTAAGGCAGTAAATGTTAACCACAGTTTTCTCAAACCAAAATTTAAGCTATCACATATGAAGTAACTTAGATTACTAATTGGGATTATATTTAAATACATTCAACACTATATCACTATCTGAGTAAATTCGGCATTTCCTAATGAATCATAAACATCTACAGTAAGTTTGTATTAATTATTCCTCCTCTTGGTCAAACGTTGGTATAATACTGTATATGCAAGTAGACACATTACACGTAGTAGTACACTTTAAATGAAATTTATAGTTTACTGTTTTATTTATTGATGATTGATGATATATGATTTTATGATAGTGTATACAACTTGTGCGTAAGCCGAGTTGTCTTTTATGTACAGTAGATTTAGTGTTTGGTATGGTACATTATGAACACAATTTAAACAAAGAGAAATTTAAGCAAACGTGTAGAGAATAGGCTAAATTATAACATAACGGTAATGTTTTGTGGAATTTTATAGCCTATATCTAGAGGAACAAGAGAGAAGGCGAATTTTCATTAGAAATATACTGAAAAGCCATATTATTATGTTTAGTATTAACAATAAATACAATATTATCTAATTTTGATAATGTCTGGAAAGAAAAGGGTGGGACGAAGTGCAAAAAGTGTTTGTGAATAAACTGATACAAAGAACTATGGAAGGACCCAAATAATACGGTCTAAGCAGGTCAGTTAAAATATGAACAAAGTAAATAAAATTCATCTCATGTGTTGTTAAACTAGGTACTGAAAACCATCAACTAGATTTGTAAAATACTCTGTCTATTAATTCGTTAATTCTGCGTTTTCCCCGTTACGATTATGGTAATCCATAAGAGCAATGTGAAAATGTTGGGATTTTACTTTGCTATGCTTTAATCCCAAAATTCAGCTGGTCACTGGACCAAGAGAAATCTTTGCACTAAATTTGAAGCTGCAGGATTTTTCTAACAAGAGTTATCCCACAGACAATATAACATTGAAGGATTTATTGGGTAATGAGTAAGGGAAAAAGGAATGTGACAGACAACTTCCGACCTCGGCATATCAGACGGGTTGAATGCCCGACGACAGCTGTGTCAGGAGAGACCAGGCCTGCCCCGCCCATCATGGGTAATCAACTGCGACCTCCCCCTCCACGCCTACCGCAACAATTTATTACCGTCTTATCTCAACTTATCAATTCCCTTCACGCGTTGCCGCTGTCGCTATCAGGTGACTTCACTCTGCTGCGATCCCGAAGTCATCCAAAAGTTTTCGGCACATCACTCACAATTGTAATTTTATCTGGAGAACTTGGCGATTAATTGCTATATGACTATATCTTACCCAAAGGCATGGCCTTCTTTAGGACGGCATAGAATTAAAAGTCCGATAACAGTGATGTACCTTCCTTAATTTGGCAGTCCGCGTTTTATAACTAATACACGAGCTAACGATGATAGTCGTTAGTGATTCTATTATGCTTTCACAACTTTATGTAATACTACAGATGGAATAAAAATGGACAGAAGCAACTGTCTTACGCGACCATAAAGGTCAAAAAATGTGTTTTGTTTACGGGTCGTAACCGATTCAGTTATAGTATCGAGGAAATAGTGGTACTTTTCTATCATTTTTACATCACCTCAGGAACTTAGCTACAATTTATTTCGGGAACGCTTATGAGGATACTAGTAGCCTGTATTATCCCTATAGACCCATACACTATAGAATATACCAACATGGTATGTGTACGTCTACGTTCTCTGCCTACAAACACAACAACAATGTTACCAAATGTTACCAACAACATTTTGGTAAATAATATCTAGTTTTATTATAGTATTTTTACAAGTTACTAATACAGAAATGTGTTTATTTTCACTTCACAGTTGGCCTAAAATTTGAATAGTTTATGAGATAGTTTGGCAATATCGTGGTTGGTTCATTCCCAACACTCATCATGCACTTTTTATGTTAATTCCTACACGAAACGAACATTTTTATGGAACGGTATAATTAATTATTTACCTTGAATCAGCACAGCTAATGTTAATCATCATTATACTCATTATAACGTTAGAGGGGGCACGTTTTACGACATGCTGGTATCTGATTACATACAGATTTTTAATCGCCGTTGAATGCTACACTAGTTAAATTTAGTTGGTCTTTAAATTTGTCGAATGAATTTATACGTCTTCCAATAGTTGATAAGAACTTTCAGACTGCAAATTATTTCTCTAACTTCACTAAGAAATATAAAACCCTTGCCTTAATTTATCTGAACCATAAAAGTGTTGTAAGTTTTGTCAGATAACATCGGAATTTTCAAGAAAAGAGTATTCGTGTAAAAATTCAGAGGAAGTGCTGAAATATAGCATACCAAAAGTACAAATTTAAATTCACTTTGATTATTACAATCAGTTGCGGCTTTCTTACAAAACAACGTAAAAGAGTAGAACCGCGCTGCTACGGATGACCCGACCGCCCAACGACAACCTCGCGAGTTTGGAAGAAGCCGCGAAGAGGAACAAAAAGCACAAAAGCAATCCCAAACCCGATTATGGGCGAAGAAAAAAAATGCAACGGGCATTTTGGACGGGAGGGCCGTGATGGGGCGGGGTCTTTGTATACATCGGCCGTAGCCCGTGGGAGGATCGGCAGGGGCGGGACGTCAGCTGGAGGGCGGCCTAGGGTCGCCAGGACCGCCTTAGTGTCTTCCACGGTACCAGGAGACCAGAGATGTTGTACAGTGTAGACAGGGAGTAGCGGGCCATGTGTGAAACCGCGGCGCAGCTGTTGTGAGGTATTGAATGAGTTGTTTGGCGGCAGGCTCGCGCCGATACTTGAAAGCCAGGTGTCGTACAACTCTCTCGTTTAGGATAAAGGATTTCTTGCAAACCCTTATTACTATAGAATAGTGTAGGCCTATTTGATATCCAGATGTTTTAACACCTCCACCCCATCCATCAATAACACAATTAAAGCAACCGATAACAATCTATATCATTAAATATATACATAAAAGAATGTAGTTAGATTTTAATTTTTTAAATTATTAAAATAGATAGTTTGTTAATAAAAGTATTAATTTGTCAGCATTGTTTGAATTAAAACTGTTACAGGCACCCCCATTGAGATAAAAACTTCTGTTTTGCGGAATTGTTCTTCTTTTACTAGGGCGTTTAAATGAGACAGACGTTTACCTGTAACCATCCTCTAAGGATTTTGGTTGATATATTACTTTTGGTTCAAAAGTTTTAGAGGGGAGTGGGGGTTGGGATTTTGGGACACGTGGTATTTTAAACAAATAATTATTAATCATAACTATAATGACAAGTTTGTGGAGAAAAATGTACTGATTACAATTAGATTGTGGAAAATAATAAAATATGCGAAATTTTCTTGAACCATGTTTAATGCTGAATAGTCTATACTATACAGTAATAAAAAAATGCGCTCTGTGCGCCAATCTCAAGAAAAGCTAGGCCAAAGTTAATAAAAGTTTAGGAAAATTAACAGAAATAAGAATTGGCTTATTCTTTTTTTCTGTTCATTGAAGTGAGAGGTAGTTTTGTATGAAGAGTACAATCAAAAAGTTTTCCAGGAATATTTCAGAATTCGAAATTAAACAAAAAATTAAACCAACCATAATCATCCATATTTAACTTACACTAAACAGCTGTTGACACTTTCAAATGAAGTTCGCCAAAGAGGCTGATACATTTTGTTTACATTTACATTATAAGAAAATGTATACAGTGCTTTATCATTAGTGTAATATTAGGTATATTACGTGGTGTAATGAGATTACAAAGACAAAGTTAGTCCACTATATTATTTTTACTACAGATTGTGACAATAAAGAAGTTAAAACATGTAACAGATTGGAAATACTACTAAACACAGTTTTAAACACCATCTTAATGAACAAAGTTTTGAATGTTTGTATATAAGGTACTTGTTTACTTTATGGATATTGTGATATAAATATTATGGTTTAAGGTATCCATTGATTTGAGAAAAAACACAAAGGAATGGAGACTAACATGCATTAATGAGCCATTCTTTCCCATTCTACAGTCCGAAAAAAAAACAAAAAAGACTTCTATCAAACAAAATGATATTATAAACGATTTTTTTAATGTTTAATGAACTTAGTAAGAGATTTCCACTCTTCCTCTTATATAAAGTATATTACAAGCTCCGGTAGTAGGCCTAGATGCTTATCGAGCGTTGTGCAAAGTAGGCTAGTCTAAATTAGGTGTATTAGGCCTGCTGTTTAAATACTTCCTTGATCGGGTAGCAAAGCAAAGTTAAACGTAGCACCTGAAATATTTTAGACCGGAAGTAGACGCTTTTTGAAAGTTAAACAAAGTAGTCTGCTCAAGCCTGTGTATTTAAATACTTCCTTGATCGAGCAACAAAGTAAGCTGAAATGTAACACCAGAAATATCTTAGACCAAAAGTAGACGCTTTTTGACCGAAATATGCTTCTAAGACGTATATTTCCCATACCTACATAATTAGTTTCAACCTGAAATGCTTCTGCACGCGCAAAACCTAATACAACCTTTCGTTGTCATTTTGCTTAACCTCTAACCTTCTTATCAACAAACATAGAAATAATATGTACCTGAAATATGCCTGACTTCGGTTGAAAAATGTCATAGGGCTCCATCATATTACGTATCTTCACGTCTACGAACATCTTGAAAATTGCGTATGAAACCGCGCGTAACTTCAAGTTTTATAATGTTGAAACTCATTTTTTTTCTTATTCGAGGATGGCATCAAACATGATTCCGAGTAAAATGAACATGATAGGCCTAATATCCCAAAATAAAGAATGATTATTGGGCAACTAAATTGTTGGGGGATAGCCAGGCACGAGAGCAGATTTCAGATCGTCTCCAGGGGAGATTATAAAACATAATATCTACTTAGATGGGTGTTAGTAGTGCAGATAGAAACTATATTCTAGTGATCAAGGTCGTGATAAATCTAAGAGAAACAAAAGCGAGCTCCTGGATCCAATAAACTCAAAAAAAGGAAAAAAGATCAAGTAAAATTGGTTTATTTCACCAGTAAACATTTATTTTATTATATTGTTCTCCATATCCTACCGATATAAGTGTACATAAAATTCATCGTGTCTTCAGTAAACATATTATAGCTTAACACATCAACTTTTAAATGCTTACCTTTATTGCAAGTGGAGGCAACCTTTTCCAAAATTAGTCTTGTTTTAGTGTCTTAGCGTTCTTAGATTAATAAAGTAGCTATGGTGGGGAGGGCTGATTCTATATGGATATTGAGTTTAGTTCCCAGAATTCAAACTCCGCGGAGTGTTAAATGAAACTTAACTCAACATTTGCACGTTAAAGAATGATTTTTTATCATTAAACGAAACAAGGTGCGGATTTTCGAAGTAAAATGGCGAAATATTCTTTGAATTGTAATTGTACAAATAGAAAATATACTAATAGAACAACTAAAAATTGTGTAAAATAGATTTTTCATAAAAATATAGCTAAAAGATAAGTATAGGTTAAACACATCATAAGATTCTTTTATTCGGCATTAATAAGTTGGTGCTGTGGTATAATTTTTCTCGTAATGATGTTTACTATCCAAATATACTAATCACTTTAGGGTAATAATACAAACCACAAAAAATGTGGCCGGTCCTAATTCCCTGTACTTCTGTGTGTAGTGTTTGTGTACACGTGGGGCTGATTGTACTTGCCCAGCCGCAATCCCTATTTGCTAATACTATAGTAACGCCACCAGCTGTACTGGTAGCCATTTTTACGCTAAACTAAAAAAAAAACAATGTTTTTCGTCTTTGAGTTATGGGAGATGTCTCATCGTAGGGATAATCAGCATCTAAACCCTTGATGTACTTTTTGATATTTTTTATTACATCGCCTAACTACTAACAAGATAGACTTTACAAGAAACATTAAAAGGTTTTGAATACGTAATGTTTTTAAAACATGAATACATATTCCATTGCATTTCATTGATTAAAATTATAAAAATAAAGTATTTTCCCTAATTACGTGTACGACTAAAATAAAGGTTTACACGTTTTTGAGGTTCAACGTTGTTTTTTGGAGTAATAAAGTACAGTCGTAATTTACTCTTAAATTCTATTTGAAAGACCCAATAGTTACTGCAAACTAAAATAAAATATGAGGATATTTACATGTTAATTTATTGGGCATTTTATTTGGGACCCTACAGAGCCTTCTTGAAATAACAACGTTTTCCGCCCGTCTGTGCGGAAACTCTTGAGGTTCTAGGGACTTGAAGCTTGCTTGGCACATGGGTTTCTCTTTGTCCAAGGAAGAACATTTGGCCTTTTGATTTTAAATTCAAAAGGTCAAATGGCAGACGGTCTGTCTGTCTATACGTCCGTCTGCCTGTTTGTAGAAAACTCGCGATAGAAAGGTCCTACAGACTTTAAACTTGGTATATGTTTTTTTTTTTTTTTTTTTTTTTTTTTTTTCTACCGAGAGATTCTGCAGACTTTGTGCATGGGTTTCTCTTGGGTGGTCCTAAAACCTTTATGAATTTTAGGGTCAAAAAGTCAAAGAACAGTACGTCTACAATGTCTGTCTGTTTATGCAATAACTCTTTCGTTACGTTCTGTGTGGTTATTCGATACACATTTGTTTGTTTATAGTTTATGGAACTTGTTTAAGGGAACCCTGGTTTATGGAACTTGTACATTCTCCCAGCACAGAAAGGAATACATTAGGTCAAATCCTAGGTTAGATGCCGAAATCCAAAAGAATTTGATGGATTTTAGATACAATAATGCAAATTGTGTGATCATAATGATTGTGCCAGTGTGATAGCCTACAATCCAATTGCGTCAGAACGGAGAGAGGACGAGGCCGCCTGTCGTCTGACCTACCTCACTGTTGTCGAGCCGCCCGTCTAACCTCGACTTACACTGACAGTCTCTGCCCTCCTGGTACTTGACGACCGGTATTTTCCTCCCAGTGACGACATGAGTGTACAAAACTCGGTCACCGAGGCAACGCCCCACATCACGCCTCCCGGGCCCCTCTCTGCCCACTGGGAGGGAATGGCGGGCATTCATGTCAGTATAAACTTATTCGCCGTCGAACGGTTCAATTGGATATAACATATATTTGACTTTCATAACTCTGGTTCCTAATTCACGAGTACGAGTAATAAATTGCCTGCAGTTATAGAAATCAGATAAATAGATAATAGCCGTTTCTCAAAAGTCATAATAATAGAATTTGTGTTTAAATCAGTTGAGTTAAATTATTTTAAAATATAATCGATTACTCACTAAGAGTTATGGACCATAGATAGGAATTTTTAATATGAAGTCAATGTATTATGTGGCAAGACATGTTGAGAAAGATTTCGTATGCAGACTTTATATTTTACATGAATCTTCATTTCTACAAGAATGAGTTCTATGATGTGTCATTTTTGTGGCAACGTCTTTTGTGTATGATAATCCTTCTACCTATCTGTCCGCAAGGACATCTTGAGAATGAAAATAGACAGATTTAAAATGTTGCTAGCGACCTCAGCGAAGCCTATTACGATAATATATGATAGATGTGCGTCACACCGTATGGTTCTTGGAAATGATACATGAAATATAAGTGTAATGCTACGTCATAAAATAGATTTTTTAAACATTAAATCGAAGAAAATTAATTTAAGAGATTTCCACACATCTTTTAGTTGCGTTACCATAATCACGTCATAAATAATAAAAAAACCTTTTCGGAACAAATTCTACATTCACCTTAAAATGTTGAATACCTTTGTACTCGAAGAAAAGGAAGAGGAGCCTATTGATACTTCACTACCGTCGTTGTGTAGTTAATAACAAAAAGATTTCCTGAAAAAGATCTTGAGGGGCCAAAAAAGAAGGAAATTTCTAAAATTGTGGAAATGATATTCTTGATCACTTAAATTCATAAACCTAGCACTTAAATCCATAAATTTGGTTAAGCATATCTTTGTAAAAATAATTAAAAAGGTCTCCTCAATATTTAAAACACGCAAAGGTAAAATTTCGAAAGCACAAAATTTAACCTATGAGTGTAATAATAATATTCAATCGTTTAAAATATCCGTGTGATAAATATTCCGAAAAATTACAAAAACCCTCATAAACATGACTGAATATGTTCGATGAATAATGGTGGGGGGGGGGGGAGGGGACTGCGCAATACTTATTCGCTGACTCGTCGTCTTGCACAAAAGTAAATTAGCCTACACCATAATTTACCACACATCATCCTGCGTTACCTATTTTAAGTTAACATTTATATTATGCTTTTAACATTTTATTTCTTAACAAGTACTGCTCGGAACTGAAAAGTATTGTAATACTACATAGAGACAACCTATGTTTTAGACCAACCTGATCTTAATTTAAACAGTTTTCATCAATTTCGCACAAATTTTTCTCGGAACCATGTACTTATAAAAGTAAGACATTAGTCTTGTTATTAGACATAGTGACCAAACATTAATACCTGCACTTATCGCCAGTACTGAGTGATTTTGAGTTGCTTAGTCGCAAGAAGCAGGCCGTAACCAATGAGTTACACTATTATAGATAACCCTCTAGCTACTAAACCCGTGGTTAAACATACGTGTTATGAAATCTTTAAATATATTGAAATTCATTGTTATATGGGTGTAGAAGGGGTGACTTGGTAAAGTGAGAGTGTGCGAAATAGCCATTTACCTCAGGACAATCACCGCAGGAAGCTACCTCAATACATCTTCATTTTATACAAGCTGTCCCGTAACTCTATGGACAAAAGTATACCACGATATTCTGGAGCAGCCGTTTATTCACTTTCGTATTATTGGCTATTCGCTGAGAACCTCAATATGGACCATGTTTTGTGACAGTAAACCTGCTATAAATAAGTTATTTATTATTCGATTCAAACAATTTAGGTGTCATTGAATTTTTGAGATAAAATTTATTAAAAAAGTGTTATTTTGTAATTATTGAGAACAATTCGTTGTTTTTAAGATATTCAAAGTTAAAAAGTTTTATTGGCCGCCATTTTGTGAATATTAATGATAATACCATAATATTTATTTCACTAACTGGCCTTGATATTGTAAATAATTCAGCCAAATTTTGTGTAATTTAATGCATTTGTTTTTAAGACAATATTATTTGTTTTATAAAAAACACATACAGACATATGGAAAACTAAGCATCGGGGACCCATGTTTATGGTGAAATGTGTTTGTTTTGACCTGAGTAATAACGGGGTATATATTTGTCCAGAATGTTACGGAACAGCATCTGTAGAGTAGATGCTATCAGAGGATAGGAAGGTTCAAATGAGAGTCTTCTCATGTAATACGACGTAAATGTCTCTTAATGCCGTGAGCTATAATCCGAGAATGTCTTTTTTTGGATATAATTTTGCATATACCAAAGCTGTTTTGCACAATTTAAGTATAATTCGATAGTTTCGCGCATATGTATCTTTGATCAGTTGGCCAGTGAAATGATCAGCAGCTGAGTTTTATCCCAGTTACAATTAGCTATTAAGAAATAATTTGTTGTAGGTTATACAAAGTGCTGATCAAACCATGCCCAGCTTGTGCATTATACTTATAAAAATAAACATCCGTAGGTAAGATCTGGAATTAAATAAGAATAATTACCATTTCTCTCAACGAGAATGTTTTTTTTTCGTTGATACGGTACTTATCAAAATGTGTGTACCATGAGGTAGGCCTACTCATGGGTTTAACTTTTTCTTGTTGACCTTTCAAACCCATTTAAATAACAATATTTTCGAAATTATCCAAAATACATCATTATCATATATGTTTTCCCCATTAATTTTAAAAATTATCGGCTGAGCGCTAGCTGAGCTTTTACTCATTCTATTGTAGTTCTACCTTCAATGTGATACTTGTATTGTCATAATCTCGAAATTTTAAAGATTTATTTAGTTTTAAACATAGTAGGCCTATCCGGTAATTTCTAATATATGAACTTTGTTTAGTTGCAATCAGTTCTAAATTACTTTAATTACGTATCAATTGTATTGTGTTATCATATAATTAGTTCTCTTTGGGCGGCACTCGTCAAGAAGTCTTAAAAAATAGGCTACGAAAAATTGTTAAAACAAAATTTGTTGTAAATCTATGACAATGCTAAAGCCATTTGCCGTTCTGCTCTACCTAGTAAACGATACCTCACTATTCATTCCCAATAGTACGAACTGCTGCGATTTCGTAACTATAGTAATAAGAAATAGATTATTACAAATATTGGTTAAAATTGATTAGCGTTTTTAAAAAACATTCCATTCTTTGAGTTTATTATCAAATAGTTGAGATAATCTCTATCGTAATGCTTTTTGTTGATTAATACTAACTTAAAACCTGATCTAGGATTTGTCCAAGTACATACTATCTGTGCATCAACTTATTTTAATAAATACACTTTCGGGTTAAATTTGTGGTCTAGGGACCATGATCGCCGAAAACGCAAAAACATCTCCCGGAAATTCAATTGAGAGTGGTTGTAGTAGACAGCTTTCTATGTCATTTAAGAATGGTCCAATGTGTTCATACATAGTGATTATGGCATATACGGAAATGATGCACAATACACAGTATTTCCAATTCAGTTATAAATAATTTGTATCTTCATTTTATTTAAAGGATTTTTTTATTCTTGTATCTAAAATTATTATTTTGTTACATCTATATATATATAAAAATGAATGTTTGTATGTTTGTCCTTTATGGAATCGTGAACTATTGGACCGATCATGATGAAAATTTGTACGTATATGTATTTTTCCACGGAGAAGGTTTATAAGCTATGCCCATCCCTTTCCCGATTCAGGATTCCGCCCCACTGGTTACAGAAATACCCATAAGAAATGCATTGCAGCAAACATATGTTAACGTCTTTTCAAATTTTTAATCAGCTGTTCTTTGTAAACATATATTACACTTATAGTTTTAAAGCATAGAGTAAGCTTAAGAGAAACGACAAATTTTGTTTAAACTGTTTTTGCAATCACTGTTAAACATAGACTTTACTATCCAGATAATACAATTCAAATTTGACGTAAAAATTCACCTTTAACTGCAATATTTATTTAATATAAACCATGCTCATGCTTGATCAGAAGAGTAATGCAGATATCATAATTACTATCTTACGTTGGCTACAAATATAAAGAATGTTATAAAATCAACCTTAGTTGTTTTTTTTTGACAGAAGTATGGTTCTCAAAACTCCGTGTGTACATATTCTCTCGATCGAGACAACAAAGCAAGCTCAATCGTGGCATCGGAGATATAACTAATTTAATCTAAAATTTATTATAGTAAAAAAAAAAATTTACTAAGTAATATAAGGACTTCGGTTCTTAAGATTTGCGTGCGAAGCCGTGGGTAACAGCTAGATAGAGGCAGGAATATGGTACATACCTTCATAATACGCCCAAGAGGCTCACGATGGAACGACTATCAATTATCTCAGCAATGTTTAGAATGTGATAGAAAAAGAATAAGTGAATATAGTGTACTGTTTTCAACGGGAAATTGCGTGCGAAGCCGCGGGCAACTTTTGCAAAAAATTATTGAAATGCGCAGCAAAGCGCGCCGGGCCCGCTAGTATTTGATATCAGTCAAAAGTACTTCATATTCTAGATATGTCTTTTGTTTATTTGAAATATATCTAACTAAAAGTGAATGCCACGGGGCAACGTTCCAATTTTAATGGTATAAAGGCATTTTTGTTTCATACAGCTGATTACTAAAATACACATATCCGCTCTGATAGTTATCCTCAATCGTTAACCAATGTAATATCTTTAGCTTACTTTTTTGTGTCGAGTTACATTGATAGTATTATAAAAATATACAGTACTGCAAAATAGAAAACAGGATTACACAACAATCTATAAAAACACTCAACCCAAGGACGGAATGAAATGAAAGCAGCTGATCAGTCTGAAGAAGTAATGATGGCGGGAAAACGCCTACGCACTCCTGGTCTCCTAATAATTGCCGCTCATTCAACAGTTCTTGTTGATTTCACTTTCTCTCTCAGTTTCAATGTAGTTGCCAGAGTCGCCACGAGGCAGCAGCACCGTACAATGGCAAGGCATCTCTGTTAGTTCCTTCCTTTCACGACATGAAGCGCTAGCGTAGTTATCAACAGAGTTGACAGTGTTCAATATATAAATTTGTTATTATTTTATTTAATGTAAACAATCAAACAGCTAAACAATTATTGTTACTATTGTATAATAATTGTATTAATTAATAAACAATTATTATACAATTATTATGCATAAATCGCGTCGTTAAGCCCAAAATTGACAAAGCTATTTTGTACAAGATTCACTTAATGTGTTTACAAGCGTATTGCAAAGTGAACTGAAAGACAGCCGCAGAACGACATCCTAATCCTAAAATATTATAAATGCGAAAGTGCCTTTGTTTTGTTTTGTGTTGTTTTCACGCGTAAACTACTTAACCGATTGTACTGAAATTTTACATGGACATTCTTACAGTTACTGAAATGAATATAGGCTTATTCTTATCTCGAAAATCCCTCCGGAATATCCACTGGTTTTTAAAGTAGTGAGGAATCCCATCTTAGTCTCTAAAGTTGTATTATATTAATTGACTGAGCCTGTCAAATGTAATCAACTGTTCCGTGTAAACATTGTTCATTATTTTAAATTTCTTTACAATTATAGTGAGTAAATTATCTTTAAAGTAACCATAATTTACCCAAGCTGTTCTCGATTTCAGCGATCAGGTAAGTACTAATCTATCTTATAAAATGTCCTATAAGAAAAGAAACTCAGACAGAATTTGACTCCGTAGACCCCATTTGAAGCAGTCGACAAGAACTGTTATTTTATTTAACTGAAATTTCGCTGGACTGTTATTTTAAACTAATGTACCAATTGCAGCTCTAAATGTTCTGAAATATTAAAAACACTGTTACTATAAATTTAAAGACTAATACATATACCCGGCAAGTGAGAGATCCGGGTTCGAGTCCCGGCGGAGCAAGTACTTTTTGCGATTCAATGTTTATTGAAATAAATTAAATTCGGCTATTGCCATTTATACAAATTTAATGAATGTATATATATATATATATATATATATATGGATCCCATGTTAGTTCTCTTTTGATAGAAGTAGGCGTCTCTGTATGAAAAGTTGGCTTCTCAGAACTCTGTAAATATATTTTCTTCATCAGTATAGAGGTAAAATCAGCTTTGGAACCGAATTAAATTAAAATGACCTAAATATACACTTTTAACAATATATTTTACTGATCGTGGGAAGAAGGAAAAACAACATTGGCTTCGGACATATAATTCACTCGAACCAGCAGTAGCTCATACAGGTGCAACACCTAAGAAATTGCATGCAAAGTCGCGTGTAAACTGCTCGTATGAAAATATAAATATTCACTAGATTGATTAAATGTTTGTGAGAATGATTGATATGACATTGTAACTATTTTAAGATACAGTATATAATTAGAAATTTTATAATAGACCTACTAGAATCAGGAACATAGGGCGCAAGACGCTCGAAAGAGAGTGTGAAATTGTCATTCCTTTTTTGACGTGTTGCAGTGTTTGGTTATTAAATATGCACCAAACCCAAAACCAATGGGTAAAATAATTTTTATTAAAAAATATAAACAAAAACTGAAGTAAATAATAAAAAGATAATTTTTTGGTAGTCGAAATGTTTATTCACGTCAGAAGGTGCATTTGTGTTACAAACTTAATAACTATAACTTGTTTTTCAACTTATCAATGTCCTAGAATGATTATGACACGTGTTTTATGTTATTAACTGGAAAACATTATTTTCCATCTAGATCAATCCACTCATAGGAGGGGTTGCAATCCCAATGGAGTTGCAACCCAAGAAAAACTATAGTCTACTTTTATTTTCCAGTTTCCAGGGACCTATAACTGTGAAACTTGAAGTACACGTGCATGATGTCTTAAAAAGATAAGGTAAAGATTTTTCATGGAGATCAACCATCCGTAGAGCATGAAATAGGGTAGAAACACATATAAGAACTGTATTTTTCAACCTTCCGATGTCATATTACGATGAGATTTAATGCGTAAATTACAAAGGCCGGATGTAGAATTTTTTGATTGGTAAAGACTTTTCAGACCAATGTATGTGTATTTTTTCTTGATCGGGGCAATATGCAAACGCTACATCTGCATCGGAAATATCTGAGTCCTGAAGTAGATTATAAATGTATGAGATATTTTTTGACTAAAGTAGGCTTCTCAGATCGAGTATCTATACATTTTTAACTGTAGCAACACGGCAAACTCTAATATAGCGAGTGAAGTATAATTGATTAGAACAAGAAATGCTTTTTAAGTGGTAAATCTTAAATAAGATGATATATTATGGGTATAAGAGCCAGTTGTTTAATTTGTTTAATTGTTGAGCCTCTTAACCATCAACAGAACTCAGCCATCAGATGTTTCTCAACCTGAGACGGGTTGATCTTATCTATCCTTACAGGAATGCTGTCTAGTTACTTCCCGTGCAGGCAGTGTGCAGGCTGCTGACGTGTTCCATGGTCCACAAGGTTCTCAAATTTAGATAACCACAGTATCTCAGCAAGAAACTCTTGTATCGGGAGGAGGTATTTTAACGAAGCACCCACTAAAATAGAAGACTTCATTTTCAGAGTGGATGTTGGAGGAAGTGCTTTTCTTATTTAGGTCCCAGCATTTGCAATGGCCTCCATAGACATATTGCAAGCATTGCATCTTGTTTGCCTTTTAAAGATAAGACGAAAGAATCTTTAATCAATATCTACAAGTTGGAGGGTGCTGAGCTATGATTTAGTTAGTGTTGACCTGAGTTGATTTGAAAACAGCTCTTTGCTGAAATATATGCCTATTTCAGATTCGAAATTATCACAGGCCGCCATCATATAACATCATTAGTGCTTCCACTAAGATTACCACGACATACTTAGTATTACTCCACTCTGGCTTAAAATATTTAAAGTATTACTGAAATTGTTGGAGCTATTCATTAAAGTATTATGGAATGTTGCAGAGACAATTTGAGTATTTCATTGTTTATTACGAAAATTGTTCCACTCATCCAAAAATTTAAGCTCTTAATACTTAAAGTCCAATTATTCTGAAATGGGGAATGAGACTGGAATATCTTCCAGTGACCATATTTTATTTTAAGGAGGGTTTATTATGACATTCGAAAAGGATATGCCTATGAAGTTGGCCTTACCTGTTATTCAATAGGAAATTGTGTTCACATCCGCGTATAACTGCTGGGTCGTAATAAATCGTATTTTAAGTTGAGAAGTAGAAAGTTCAAGAAAATAACATGATAAATATAATGTTTCAGTTATAAATAAAAAGGTGTTTCTATTCCATTCTCTGATTGAGCTAGAAGTGATATTTCCTGAAATTTTCACATATAGTAGAAACTATCTTTAGGAGTTAGCTGTATAAAAGTGTGCAGAGACACTTTTAGTCTTCGTATATCACATTATGTCATATTTTGTTGAAATTTTTAGAGTTTATTTACAACACGAGGAGGACATATATAGTGGAAAAGACAAAATGAAAAGAAAATATCCAAAGAGGTTTGAATTTCAAGATGTGTTGTGTAATACATTTTTGCGAATTATTCAAGTCTGTAATATGAGGTTTCGAAGTCCTCAATGCTGACTTGTAATACGGTGGTTTTATAACTAACTCCGTATTATTTGAGACGATGTCATGAGATATCTCTGACCAACACTACTGCATTTATATCTCACGGTTAAAGGTTAAGCCAAATAAACCCTCATTACTGTTTTTTTTGTGTGTGAAATTTTGAATTCGCTTTGTAACTTACCACTGCCCCTCCCTTGGAAATTCACCCCTAGAGCTTTTCACATTATTAACATAACGTCCAATTCATCGGCGGGTATCGCATTTCCAAAGGGAGGGAGTGGAATGTTAGCTTTATAATTTCATCCCCTTCACACTTCACCCTTCACACCCCCTCCCCCGTAAGTACAACACTCTAATTATTTAGTGCTAAGTGGTTAGAATCTTGGTGTAATCACGATTTAAACATGAGGTTCTTCAGAAATACCTTGTATTATAATATACTGCAAATTTTTATATTTCGAAAATTTCTGGTCGTAAAATAACATACGGGTATTTGTCATTCAAAATTTTCTACTATAACATACTTAATAAATTTTTGTAATGGAGTTTATTTATCGCGTGTAATATGCATAGGCTTGTTACTGCATATATAAAAATTAAATACATTGTTTTATTTGGCTATAATATATTACACTAGTTATTACTGAATAAATTATTTACGGGTTTTCAGAGAAGTCTAAGAAACTTTTCTTGTGTTAAATAATAGCCATTTTGATTATTTATCATGCTTTTGTCTTCGAAACAAAATAATAAAGTCCAGTATAACCAACCGTATCGCGTACAGTAACATTGGATAATTACTTTGTAGACCATTAACTAAGAGATAACATTCGGTTTTATTCAGAATTACCTCAGGCATGGTAATAAGGGGGTCTTTATTACTACAATTAGACCTCCAAGTGCAGTATTTTATCAGGGATTAAAAGAGAGATAAGGTCAGTTATGGAGCCCAATCCTTCTTAGATTAATGTACAGAAAAATAACACGCTTAAAGGTTTGCGAAAATTTAACCAAAATTGTTTGCAAACTGTAATGTACAAAACTAGATTGATTGTTTCACAATTTCTATGTAATAAGTTTGAATATACTACTAAAAGGTCAATGAAGGCGTAATAAGTTTGTTCAAAACTATAAATTTTTATTTAAAAAATGTGCTTGAATGATTGCAGATGCTGACAATGCAGAAATAATAACATATTTGCGTGTTTACACAGAACATGTGTCGGAAAAAATAATTATTCCGTTAAATCGCAAATTGTGTATCATGTAGGTTTGGGAGTGCGATTAATACATTGAAAAAAGCCCAATTAAATATAGAGCATGCTAGATACATTTTTTGGTATAAATATTGGGCCAGATAAATTGAACCTGTCAGTGTTATTGTTCACATAGTTGATGTTTTACTATGCTCAATATTGTCAGTACATAGAAGATTTAATATTTTTATTTTTCTCGGACACTTATAAATATTATTTTTAGTGTACCAAACGTTTAATATGAAGTGAAAATCTTTTTATATGCTGTATTACTATTCAGCTATGGGTTTTGATTAGTTAATTAATTGCGACAGCCTTTTAGGAAGGAAAGAAGATTTTCCAGGATATTTGTCATCGTTCAGTGATATAAAACTTCAGTAACACCATGTTTCGATATCTGTAATCTGATATCTTTTTCAGCTAAATAACTAAAGTAGCACATAACTAAAATCTAGGTTAAAATAAACAAAAATCGCACCAGAGCGTTGTGACTTCAGCATACACGCTGCCGTACAATCTATACAATCAGTAACCGATTTCCAAAAAATGTTGGAAGTACATGAGCTTGTTCACCAACACATCTACGCGAGGAAAGCGAATGTGGGGTGTATAAAAACTGAAATTATTTTTCTTTACTACTGCCAAGAAGATAAAATTATAATGTTTAAAGCCTATATGCGTTATTAAGGATGCGACAGGTCCTTTTTTGAATTGTTTCTGTACGTGCGATAACTCTTGATAGAAAGGATCTGGAGTCCTGAAACTTGGTGTATAGTTTTCACTTGGTCCAAAGAAGAATTCTAATGATTTATGGGTCATAAAGGGTAGTAAAGCTATACGGAAATAATTAGTAATAGGGGAAACAGTTCCAATCAGTTAGGTAGTCCCGTTGCCTTCTGTCGGACACTTGCAGGTCCCATGTTATAAGTTTTTAATGGCTTTCAATCGTACAACATCAACCGAGAAATAAGAAATCAAAATAAAAGAAATGAATTGTTTTAAGTTACAAAATATACTGAAATATTCAACTCAAGTGCATCTAACTAAAAAAACAATTGTCTTTTAGACCTTGGCAAATTAATCAGTATTCTAATAAGTTGTAATACTGATTTATAATGATTTAGCCTCTGCATGGAAATCCGCTCCACTGACATTAGCGTTCTAGAGCTGCCAGGCGAATAATTTAAAGTGCTGGTTCTTTAAGAGAGAAATGATAAATGGCAAGAATTATAAGAGACGGAGGCTTCCTAAGTATCTTTTATTTCTTTCACCAGTTCAAGCGTAAGTGCGTTCCTGGAACTGACAACTCTTGTAATTAATCATCGTCTGAAATTCATTACATTATAACAAGCCACAAAATTAAATTCTTTTTATTTAAAAACATATTATATGAAATAATACAGGTTTATCGAGCAATTGATTAATACATATTATACCATTAAGCTCAATTTGTCTAAGGTAATGTTCAATCTAACGTATAAATTTTATCTAAAGCATCAAAATGTAATGATTTTGCTTATTTGATATAAATTAACTTATATACTACGATATATCGAAGCCGAGGGGCTGAGACAATGTTATTTATATTTGTTTGTCCACACGATATCTCAATAACAAACCGATATATAGATTTGAAATTTGTTTAAATCTTAAAACTGTAGACTATATGTATCACTGGGTTTGATAATGTTGCACGACACTCCATGGAACTTGGATGAGGATTATGTAATATTTTTACATTGGTCTTTTAGCTATTAACCATGATGGCAAAGTGAATAAATAAAATTGTAAACTTGCTGGGCACAATTATATAAGATTTAACATGTGCCATATTAACACATTACCGTAAAATATATTATTCATACAGTAAAAAAAAACAAACAAAAAACAGAGTGTATTGTTAAAAGTCTATGGCAATATTGAATTTCAGTACACTCTTGCGTAATACCTCCTAACCCAACATCACCGTAACTTTTATCATTTGATGGTGGAATAAATACATTCTTATTCTTATTCTTATTTTAAATACTGCTGTGAAACGTAACTAGATGAACAAAAACGTGAATGTATCATGTGGAATGATATCTTAAGAAAGATTCCATACTATGTATTACAGTGTTGTATATTGGTTTTTATTTTTTGTCACAAAATAATTTGAATTACAGGAAACTGAAAACCAATCTGCAACATCTACACCTTATCACCTCAATCACACACGTTTGGTTCAGTAGTTGCTAATATTTCGGTATTAAAAAATCCTGCTTGTGGATAAAATATGGTTGGTCAAGGCGGGTCCTCCTTTATGTACGGGCGGTTCCTTCTTAACTGTGGTTATGTTAATTTCAAACAATGCAAGAGTGAATTTAAATAAATATAGCCACTAATTGTGCATGGATGGATAATGTTTCATCCCATCAAATATCCCGAAACACTTGTAACCCCCTCCCCTTTCCCATCAAAGAGTGTATTCTGCAGGAACGCATCACATTTATCTTACAGTGGAAAAACAGATCTCGCTGATGAAAGCTTTTTGTTGTCCTACAAAATGCCATTGTTCCTTGAGCGTGTTTTCGACTGCATGGTGAGCCTCAGTCGTTGTTTAAGCTGAGTAATACCAGCGAGCAGAATAGAGGGAAGGATTTATTTACTAAAACGTAAGGAATACAATAGAACATAAAACTTACACTCGTGATTATTTCAATCTAAATTCTAAAAATTACTAGTGCAGTGATTCAAGACATAGTGTGGCTATAGTCCTGTTATCAGGTAATGTTTTCAGTTTTCATTCAAGAATTACATTTATTTTTTAAATCTGAGCATGCTGAATAAAGTTGAAATCATCGAATAGAATCTGCACGAAATGTTCTCAACGAAAACATTTAGTTGGTAGTTGAAATAAAATGTATAAATTAAAAATTCTTTATTTTCAACAAACACAGTTAGAATTATGTGACCATTTCTTACATTTGACTTGTATGAACAATAAATTAGATACTAAATTAAATACTCTACTCATGTATAATATGAAAATAAAAGAATACTTGAAATAACGGACTAATTGATACAGATTACGAAATAGTTTTTCCTTGACGATGTTCTGAGGCCAAATAATATAGCGGGTGTAAAAAGTGCTAAATACATTGGAAGTGTTGAAACAAAAGTCCAATAGTTCATGCTACAGGCTATGTACCACCAGATACAGTTTACGTTAACGACTTAAATGTCTATTTTCACAATAATATTGTTTGTTCTTATTATTATCAAGTATTATAAGTTCGTGAAGTGACTTTTTATTTGATATAGGGTAATAGTGTTATATTGTTGTTATAAAAAAATACATTTTGTTAATTAAATATGTGTGATACTGCACATAGCCCACTGAATAGGTCAATAACCTTGCACTCACTTCATGTTACACTTTGTCTCTTTTAATTAGTTTTACATACGTGTACATTTTTTTGTAACTTGTAGTTTTCTATGAGAAGTAAAATTATTATCACTATACCATATATACTTATCCATAACAGCATAAAATCACAATTATATCAAAACTTTATTTGTGACACAGCCTGTTATATATTTCAAGTCTACAGGATGCAATACTTTACTCAACATTTACACACACTGTCTTTGTGAACGTTCTTCAGTGCTGCTACTGACTGGTGAAAGCCTTTAATGGATGTTATGGAGATAGGGAGGGAACTCCACAAATGGCATGTGGTAACTATGAGTGTTGTAAGAGGCTACAGTCCTGTGTTGAGGCAAGCTTAGGGCCTATAACGCATATTAAGTATTTCTTAAAATGTCATGAGAAATCAATGTAAAATATTTTGGGAATCCTATGCTTAAATTAGAAAAATCAAATGTCAAAAGTTTAATCAATCGTTTTAATAATAAGGCTGCTCTTTAGACTGGCATGATATGCTTCTAAAATCTCGAGGTTATAAGCAAATCATAAACCAAACCCTAAAATAACCCCCAATAACAGTATTGAAGGAACTGACAGAGTGTGTTTTTACAAGCGCCTTCTATCCGCTGCCTGCAACAATTTTACACCACTGTACTGCTGGCATCTCACGCTAGGCGCTTACATTTTAACTCCCCTTTAGCCTAACTCTTAGATGCCAGTATGTTGTGTCTAAATGATTCTACAAATTCAGCAAAAGGTTTTGTAATAAACTACTCGTGGTATTTGATCACATCGAATGAAATAAACTTGATCGTTCTGCTGGTTTAACAATAGGAACCAATCCATTTATTACTCTATTAATTATGAAATAAAATAGGTAACCAATGAATAACGTGTAAAATGAATTAAATATTAACCCTAATCCATCTGCATATTACTATTTAATATTTGCTCAAATAGTTTTAATAACTTGAAAGAAATTTATCTAGTTGCATTTCAGAAAAAACAAAGACAAATTTCCCATTTCTATTAGAAACTATTTAATACAGTGCTTTACGTTTTCATCGAGATAGTTCAATATACAAATAGTACAATTAAAAAAGGGAATTACTACTATATTAAAAACGTAATTACACACTATCTATAGTATTTAAATATTTATAAACTCATAATTTGGTAATATTTTCAAAAACTAATTTTGAAAGAGCCTGTGACAAAATATCAAAACTTGTTATTGCTCTACTGTGCTCGAAGCGGGAGAAGGGCAAATAAAGTGTGAAAAGCCACGAGACACTTTGTTTGTTTTGCCGCCAGGATAACACTTATTGTGGGAACACAGGATGCGCGGACAATTGTGAAGGGAGGGAGAGGGGGTCAAACCTAATCTACACAAAATATATACTCAATAAATCTACTCAATTGTTGTGGAAGTTTTACAATTATGTTATAAAAAAATAAATCGGTAAATATAAATGTTTTTAAATACAACAGTGATAACGGTTAATTTTGGTTTTTAAATTAATATTGCACGTCATCTTATTTCGAACGAAAAGTTTGCTTAAAAAAGGATAATATATCTTGCGGTATATATTTATATTGAATTATATATTTAATAATGTATAATTATTATATCTAATAATTATATAGTCTCTGGGATATCATATTTGCTCTGTTTAAGCACACAACGTGGTATTTATTATCAATAGAGGGATTATTTCCCTTGGTAGAAATTGATCGCCAGCCTCACTAGTTTCAAAGGAGGTTGAAATGGGCGAGTATCAAAAGGGTTAAAAATATAAAATGATATTTCTTGCAGGTTCTATACTTTCTAGCTTGATTTGTATGGGGGATACCGAAGTAAACTCCTGTAAAAATGAAATGAATGACTGAGTTAAGGAATGAAACAAAACATGTTTCGACTGCATGGATATAAACCCGACTTGTTTAAGCTTAGTAATAGAGGGAAGAATTTATTTAATAAAAATAACGAATATAATAGAATATAAAAATATACAAATATCAGGAATGTTACTTTATGCCTTTATTTAGATCTAATATCTAGGTTTATATTCTTATTTAATAATTAATTAACAAAGATTTAGTCCTTTTATGTAAAAATTGTACTGAGCCTCTATTCTGCTAGAACGTAAATTAAGTTTTGGAGTGAGTGAATCCGTTACAGAATTAGCGCAAACTAAATTATGGCCTCAATTTATAGTCCTCTAAAAGTAATTAAAAAGAGTAACTCGGCTGAAATTGAAATTAACACGATGGCTATTCCCTCGGCAACTTCCAGGAATTACAGAATTATAACGCTTTACTTTTGTGTATGTGTAACTCTCATCAAAAATAGTTGAATTATTTTTTTAACCATTCTAAAGAAAAAAAAATCAATGACAAAATCATCAATAAAAGCAATTACCTGTATATTGTTAGATTTTTAATAATACAAATAACACCGCTTTAAATCTATAAGAAAAGTAAGTTTATGTAATGTTTATCAAACGATTAAGCATGAGTGAAAAAATGTTTAACTATTAGCAAAAACTTTTGGTATAGATGTTAGTTAAAAATAATTAACCTTTGTAAATTAAATTTATAAATAATACCTTTTAGTGTAACACTGATTAAAAATTAAATATGGGTCATACATAACTGAACGTAAAAAGAATGCAGTAATTGTGATGTAAAGCCATGAAAAAAATTATAGCAATAAAATAAAATTTAAAACTATGCACTTTTAAACAGGTTTTCATACCTTTATTAGTCTCAGTACGAGAAACACCTAAAGCTGTGGTGGGGCAATTTACTAAACTTGTCTTATAATGTATTTACAAATCAAAGCAATGCAGTTAAATTGTTAAAGGAACATTAAAATTAATAGATATTAGCTAAAAATTAATAAAAATTTCGAAATAATTGAAATAAATTAATATTTGAAGACGCCACCTGACACCACAATGTTTGCTGCTGAAGGAAATGAATATAGTGCGATAAAGTCATCTTGATGAGAAGTTGAAATGATGAAATTAAGGCATATTACATCAATACCCTTAGAATGTAGGGATAATGACCTAACAGTTCATTTGTTTAAAAAATTTGGCTTTTCTGTGGTAATGCAGATTCTACTATCATAAAACATTACTTGTTTTAAATGGAGACCAAGTGTACGTGTCAGCACATGGAATTAAAAATTACAAATCCGATCTTAAATGATGGAGTTCTAAGATAATACTCTTGGAGTAATGTTATATTAAAGTTGTGTCTCTATAATCCTTTGATTATTATCAAAATTAGTAAAAATGCTAACATTTATATTTTATTAACAGTATAAAAAACTTTAAGAGATAATAATACCCTAGAGATAAAATTTACAAAACACATTATTCACACAGGCTGACAAATGTGATGTAAATGTATATAGTTTTTAAAATGATTTGTCATCTGATGATTTGTTCACATTCGAAGTTTAAAAAATTCAGTTATAATAATAATAATAATAATGGTTATAGTTGGTGTATATTTCTTTGTTTTGTTAAGTAAGCACTTTTGGAGTCTACACGGCTAATATAACTTAAAATATTAATGCAAGAATGTAACCGAGTTCCTCACTATAAAACTAGAGTCCGAAGATCTTCCTTAAAATTAAAACTGGTAATATTTAATATTTAATAATACGAAACACTAATAAAATTTGGTTTTTGCATTCTATTTGTCAAAATAGTAAACAGTGACAAGTTAGACAAAAGTACAAAAAATATACCGAAATATTTAGACCGCTCTAAAATTACCTTCGACAGTCAATGAATTGGTAAAACATTATTATAGATGTTTATCGATATATTTGTTTGATGTTGAATAAGATTAATATTGCACTAAAGAAATAAAGTAGGAATACAGAAACTTTAACAGCTAAAATGGCCGTTATAATTGTATATCGATAATAGGTGATAAAGCTTCTAGATGACTTTTATTGTATTGTAATCCTGTATCATTTTATAGAAATCGTTAATAAAATTATATTTTAATGGTTTTTGGTTGTGGTTTTGTTGAGTAGGGAGTGAAATGCTAACTATTACATTGGAGATATTGGCTGAGCATTAGTGAAGGCTATCACTCGAGGGGATGAAAAAGCTTTTCAAAAATTGCCGTCTGCCCGCATGACACCTCGGAAACGAACTTATCTATAACAGACTTCTGCATGAGATTTTAGTTCTATATAGGCAATATCATATTCAATGACAGTGCATGTCACTCCAAGGGATTTGACTGGCCACTTTTTTCATCCATTGTTACTAATCAAAATATTTCTGATCTTTTTAAAAGTGTCAAATCATATCATACGTTACTAGGAAATTGAAAAATTAGCAGTTAGTTACTTGGACAATGAGTAAGTTACATTTGAAATCCAAGCAATGCACACCTGTGGCAGAATAAACTGGAATATAATTGTTTTCCGTTGTAGAAGATATGTATCTGACTGACTAACTATACTGGTTGCTAATTACACATTGTTTTGAGTTGCAGAAGCCGTTAAATTTAAAACAATTAATTTAAAATTTGGTTTTAAAATTACTACATATAAAGTAAATATGAAAAAAGTTGCTTAAAATGTTATTCAAGAAATAGGTTATGTATAAGATAAAGTCATCTTTATATCTAAACTTAAATGTACCTTCTTTAGAGCCCGTAAGAAAATTTAATTCTTAGCGAACAAGTTATTTAAGACCTTCTGCAAATCCTAATCATCTAACTTTAGTCATGTCGTATGAATTAATGCATGAAAAACCTCAATACTTCCCCGCTCGCTACGGTATCAGGTATCGAATATTGAATACTCAATTGATGTTATACTGAACTCATACCATTTCTCATGTAGTAGTAATATGAAATTCTAATATGAAATCAATTAGAATTCATCCTAAGCAATTTCTCTTAATGTGTATATTCGTGTTTATTTGGGCTCTCAACGCAGATTAATTTCGATAGCCTGAGTTCTTGAAGCTCGATCGCAATTCGGACTTAGTAGCAAAAATAGGCAAATAAAAAACACATATTACATTGAGAGTATTTTGAAGGAATCTGTTTTACTGAGGTGATTGTCTGAATTATATAGATTTATGTCTCATTGAGTGTGAGTCAAAGTTTTTAAGGATCCGATGAATTAGCTACTCGGAGTATTCTGTTTTGCCAGATTGGAAGCCTGAAACGCTCAGATCGCTTGACTTTGTTATTTCTGCTAGATAAAAAACTATCACCCCGAATGTACTAAATTATATATCTACACACCCATAAAGTTTCTGAATATTATTTTACACTGTGGTGAATCGCTGTGGTACATACACTCTGTGTCGGAACTGTTACCCGACCAGAGATACGGTCCACTTGCGTCCTAAGTACTCTAGCTCGGAAAGTGATAATTTCTGTGTTTTCCCAAGTTAACATTTGAAATTTCCACTAATTGAGGGCGTCCCGGACGTACTACTACGGCCCTCGGAACTTGATCGATTATGTGTTTAAGTGTTTTATTATGATCACCCTGATTGTAAGACTCAAACTACAGATACAACTGAACCCTAAATCACGAGTAATCTATTTTGGAAAATTTTCTTCAATTCAGGTGCTCTCCAAACGGGAACCAATAAAAAATAATAATAAACTTTGGTGACATTACGACAAATATTTAGTAGATTAAATCTGATACCTTAAAGTTTTGTGATAGCTGATGAAGAAGATAGATTCTAATATTCTCAATACACTTAAATGCAGTGGTCTATTTTAGACAATACAAAAAGTTCGAAATCCTTTTATCCATTCATTAGTTTTCAAAACTTCAACACTAAGTTAAAACCGTAATTTCTCTCGAGTACATTTATTAATTTAAAAGTGTGATTTATTATTAATTATTAATATATATTACTTTCATGTATGATTATTTTCTGATTCTTTTATGTTCAATATGGAAAAAATTGTAGGAGTATAAAAATGTATTATTACATTTTTATTTATAGTCCGATGAAATATATTATACATTAAATATTGCCGATTTTGAATTCTTAGTTTTTAACAGTTACCGATTTTACTCGAAGATACTTTATTATTAAATATACATGAGTGAATGCAGGAAATTTTAAATACTTAAAATCAATATTTCTCACAGTTGGCAGAACATCGGCTACAGTATTCTCTCCTCAAAACAAACAGTTTGATATTGCAATTCATTCTAACGAGAAGTTTATCGTTAGAATTGCTAATCACAAAGCATCACATTTGGCAAAACATGGCTCGGTTTCAAATACTTGAATGATGAATTTACAAAGGATGTTGTGAACAAACAAGTGGTATTTTCTGATTGTAAAACACTGCAGCTGAATAAATATGTTTATGTTTTCTTTTTATCATTTAAATTATTTTTATCAGTGTTTATGACAAGTCAACTAACTTGTCGCAGAAAGTAACGAGCCCGTAAACTTAATAGTAAATTTAATAGTCGAATATTGTTTTGACATCAACAATAATATTATACACCTTTATCTAGAGATTTACGGGACACTCTGTATATAATCGAATTATAGGGCATGTCAACAATAATGGAGACATAATGGTTAGTTTGAAAGTCTAAAGTCTTTAAATTCAAATAGTACAAAACACTTTTAGGTATAACTAGCGGACCCGGCGCGCTTCGCTGCGCATTTCAATAAGTTTCCCGCGGCTTCGCACGCAATTTCCCGTTGAAAACAGTACACTATATTCACTTATTCATTTTCTATCACATTCTAAACATTGCTGAGATAATTGATAGTCGTTCCTTCGTGAGCTTCTTGGGCGCATTATGAAGGTATGTACCACATTCCTGATACTTCTGTCAAAAAAAAAACAACTAAGGTTGATTTTATAACATTCTTTATATTTGTAGCCAACGTAAGATAGTAATTATGATATCTGCATTGCTCTTCTGATCAAGCATGAGCATGGTTTATATTAAATAAATATTGCAGTTAAAGGTGAATTTTTACGTCAAATTTGAATTGTATTATCTGGATAGTAAAGTCTATGTTTAACAGTGATTGCAGAAACAGTTTAAACAAAATTTGTCGTTTCTCTTAAGCTTACTCTATGCTTTAAAACTATAAGTGTAGTAATTAAATTATATATAAATATATTTTTTGTCGCAATATATATGTTTACAAAGAACAGCTGATTAAAAATTTGAAAAGACTCTTTCACTTAATAACATATGTTTGCTGCAATGCATTTCTTACGGGTATTTCTGTAACCAGTGGGGCGGAATCCTGAATCGGGAAAGGGATAAAAAGTATCCTATAACCTTCTACAGATCAAGACGAACAAATTAAAAAAAAATTAGGCGAATCCGTCCAGCCGTTTGTGAGTGATGCTGTTACACACGAACAGTTTCATTTTTATATAATAGATTAGAAATTCTCATTCTCAACTATAAAATAAACCAATAATGAAAAACTAGTATATCTTAGCTTTTATATCAAGTTTTATATTTGTGTTAATGGCGTAGTGTAGTGTGTAAGGTGGTTATCAAAAGGTAACCTAATATAGGTGGTTTGGAAGCCACCTTTAAGCCGTTTGTCGCTAGATTAGTGTTAGAGAGGGAGTACTTTTACCCTAAGTTCGCCAGGTAAAATAAGACTTTTTACTTTACTATTCATACAATAGTATGGGGTTAATTGTGGTTGTGCCGAGTAACCAATGAACCTAATCAAACTGATTTTTTGATATTTAATTTTAATTTTCTACTCTCTAAAACGTCTATATTTCGGTTTTAAATATAAATAATACGTTTTAGTGTACCAGAATTTTAATATAAGTTTGATTAATTTTGTATATGATATATTACTTTACACCTATGGGTATTTTTAGGACCTTTAGAAATAGGCTAATAGAAATAACTTTTTAGGAAGGAAACAGGAATTTTCTGGGTGTTTGCCATCCGAAACATTGATACAAAAGTTCAGTAACACTACGTTTCGATATCTGCAATCTGATACTTTTTCAGGTGAATAACTAATGTAGCACATAAATACAATATAGGTTAAAATAAACAAATCGCACCAGAGCGTTGTGACACACACACACACACACACACACACACACACACACACACACACACACACACACACACACACACACACACACACACACACACATAAATATATATACTGTAAAACATTAAATGATTCTTCACTAACACATATACGTAAGGAAAGCAAATGTGGGGTGTATAAAAATTTCAAATATTTTTTTCTTTACTGCTGTCAAGCTGATAAGAAGAATTATAACGATTAAAGCCTATACGCGTTATTAAGGACGCGACAGGTCCTTTTTTGAATTGTTTCTGTACGTGCGATAACTCTTGATAGAAAGGAGGATCAGGAGTTCAGGAACTTGGTGCATAGGTTCCACTTGGTCCAAGGATGAATTCTAGTGATTTTTGGATCAAAAAGGGTAGTACTAGCTATACGAGTATAATTAGTAATAAGGGAAAACGTTTTAAAGAGTTAGATAGACTCGTTATCTTCTGTTTAGTCCTTCCAGGTTTCGTGGTATTAATTTATTATAGCTTTAAAGCATATAGCTATATGAGATAATATATTAAGATGAGATAATAAAAACGAAAAATGAATTCATTTAAGTTAAAAAATATCATATGTTTTAATTGATGTGGGTTTTTCAACTTAACTGTATTTAACAAAAAGTTAATTGTGTTTTAGGACATAGTAAATTAAACAGTATCTCAATAAATTGTAATACAGTTTTATTGTGATTTAACTTTTGCATGGGATCCTAGAGCTGCCAACCGAATAATTTAAATTGCTGATTCTTTAAGAGAGAAATGATAAATGGGAAGAATTATAAGAGACGGCGGCTTCCTAAGTATCTTTTCTTTCTTTCAACATTTTCAGCGTAAGTGCGTTCCTGGAACTGACAACTTTTGTAATTAATCACCGTCCGAAATTCATTTAAATTAAAATCACGCCACAAATTTACAAAATTTTTATTTAAAGTTATATTATTTACAATGATACACGTTTATCTAACAGTCGGCTATATTTGTGTTGTAATTCGTGAAAAATATATCTTATTGCCAAAGAATCAATAATATATCAGTAAGCTGACTTTCTCTAAGGTAAGGTTCAATTTAACTTAGAAAGTTTATCAAAAAATATAAAAGTATTAAATTTAGCTTATGTTTGATATACAATAACTTATCTATTACGGTATACAGAAACCGAAGGGCTGGAAAAATATCATTTGTCTGTCTGCCCTCCCGATATCTCGAAACGAACTTAATACTTGTATAGGTAACAGTGGGTTTAATAATGTTTCACGGCATTCTATGGAACTAGGATGAGGATTAGGTAATATTTTCACATTGGTCTTATAGCTAACCATGAATGGCTATGAAAAGATTGCCGAGTAAATAAATTTGTTCAATCATATCAGATTTACCATGTGACATATGACGTAGGTACGTTATTATTAGGATAATATCCCAAACTTAGTGTTTTCAATGTGTAATTTACCAGCTGAGCGTATGTTGGCAGATAGATTGCTCGTATAAACAGCTCAGCATTGTTGAACAGGTGATTGTATGTTGGCACTTCTGTAGGGTTGCAATCATTATTGAAGTCTTTGGTTTAATAATGACGATACATGTAAAAATGTTACTGTAAAATATATTTATTATACGTACAGTAAAAAGATAAAAATAACGAACTAGATAGTCAATGTTAAAAGTCTGAATTTTGTACAATATTGAATTGTAGTGCACTCTTGCGTAATAGTATCCCCGCTCATCACCGTAACTTGTATGATTTTAAACACTGCTGTGAAAATTAACTAAAGGAAAAACAATGTGAATGTTTTATGCGGCAAGATATCTTGAGAAATATTTCATCTGTAGATTTTAGCACGAAAATTCAATTCTTCATGGGAAAGAATGAGTTATGTTGTAGTGCACGTTCAAGATTGTAAAAATGTATTTTCTATATGATTTCACTCTGTACCTGTATCTGTCCATAGGACATTTCGAGAATGAAAGTTTTTCACGCACCGTAATCTATGGCAGTTTACTTTATAACTGTAGTTGTGCCAATTTCAAACAATGTAAGAAAGGGTGAATAAATATATCCACTAACTGTGTTTAGATTAACCATTTTTCATTTCGTTAATCATCCTAAAACTCTCTTCCCACCAAAGAGTGTATTCTGCAGGAACGCATCACCTGATGACTGATGACCTTATAGTGGAAAAACACAGGTCTCGCTGCTGAAAGCTTTTTATTATTCTACAAAATGCCATTGTTTCTGGAGTGTGTGGACTGCATGGTGAGCCTGGGTTATTGTTTAAGCTCAGTAAAAGCAAGGAGTTGAATGAAGGGAAGAATGTATTTAATAAAAACTAAGGAATATAACAGAATATAAAATTTACGCTCGTGATTATTTAAATTCACAGTTATTATGAGTGCAGTGATTCAAGGTATAGTTTAAGCTATATACCTCATCCCACGTAATGTTTTCATTCATAACATATTTATTTGAACAAGCTCAGTGAAGTTCTCACCATTAACTAGAATCTGGATTACATTTAACCTGTTTCAACAATAAAGTCGATAATGAATGAAGTACCCCTACCTTTGTATAATACGAACTAAAAGAAGACTTGAAATAACAGACCAATTGATAAAAATTACACATAAAGGCAAATCCAAACTCACTTAAATATTATGTTTCTTCAAATTATTTTTACATACATGCATAATTTATTTTACCTTGCATCTTGTCAGTTAGTAGTTTTGCATGAGATATAAAATTATTATCACTTACTATACAGTACATACCGTCTCAATACTAACATAAAAACTCAATATTATAAAAAATTGATTTTTTACTAAGACTGATATATATTTCTAGTTTTTACAGGACGCGATTCGTTACATAACTCACAAAATCAATCCATGCGTCCTTCAGTGCTGACACATACTGGTGAAATATTTAAAATTCAACAAGTTTTCGTAAAAATTACACATACATTGGATGACATAAAGTAGAACGCTCTGCTTATGTAACAACAGGAATCAATACAAACATAAGCAAAAACTGATTTTTGATTTTGCTTAAGAAATATTTAATAAGCACGTTACGTTTTCAATGAGATAATAGTACAATAAAAACAGGATGTTTTTATTTATATAAGTTAATAAATAGAATCTGTAATGTTTATGTTTCTAAGCCCATAATTTGGATATATTTTTGTAAACTAATTTCGAAAGAGCCAGTGACAAAATATTAAAACTTGTTATTGCTCTGCTGTGCTGGAACCGGGGGTGAGGACAAATAAAGTGTGAAAAGCCACGAGGCACTTTGTTTGTTTTGCCGCCAAGATAACGCTTATTGTGGGCAAGAGAGGATTCGCTCGGATATTAGTGAGGGGTGGAGAGGGGAGCAAACCTAATCTACACAAAATAATACCAAAATACACTAGACCCACTGAATTTACAATGACTGTGGAAGTTTTACAGTTAAGTTTAAAAATAAATTCGTCCATAAAACCGTTTTCAAGTACTATAGTGTTAGCGGTTACCTTTTTTGATTGTAATTGAGTTTCCACGTTATCTTCTTTGTAAACAAAAGTAACTGATAACAAGTTTGTTTTAATAAGCAGTAATATAGCGGGTTACACATACTGATATTGAATCGAATAGTTTAGGACCCGAGAGTCTATTTGTACTATATAAGCACGCGATACAGTTTTTATTGAAATAGATAAAGCCATTCTGTACTTTAGAAAAAAATGATCGTCAGCCCCTTAGTTTTAGTGGAGGTTGAAATGGGAGGGTATCAAAAGGATGGAAAATATATAACGATAATTTTTTTAGTTTATATCTTTGTAGTTTGATATCCGCGGGTTACCAGCGGAGTGAAAATCAAAGTTAAAATTAAAAATAGGGATGAAATGAATGATTGCCTCAAAGAGGGAAACAACTATGTTATGACAAAAACTATATGACATATCACGAGCGTTACTTTATGCCTTCGTTACATTTAATATTTTTTTATATTCTTATTTAATACCAAGCATAGAAATAAAACCATAAAAATACGTGGAAGTATTCTACAGGTACAAATAGCCCAAGCTTTACAAAGTCCATGTTATCTGTTTTAGTACATTATTATGAAATTAATCTTTACATTTATTATTAATATATATGGCCTTCATGTATAATTATTTTTAGATCCTTTTATTTTCAATACAAAAATATTAAGATCATTCATTCTATTTTCATTTGTAATGAAATTAGTTAATTATAACCGATTTTTTATTCTGAGTTTTTTTAACAGATAGCGATTTTTCCTTGAAGAAATTGTATTGCATATTATAAATTACAGCAAATCTACAGTACTGATACTCGGTATTTGATACAGTTGGCAGAACATCAGCTATAGAATTCTCTCCTCAACCGAAACAGTTTTATATTGCAATTTATTCCACCGGGGAGTGTATCGTTAGAAATTCAAATCACAAAGCATCACATTTGGTGAAACATAGCTCGGCATCAAATACTTGGTTGAAGTTAGAAAGGATGTTGTGAAACACTACAGTTGGTAAACATAATATTTATGTTTCACTGTTGCACTTTCTACTCTCTTAGTTAGTTTTTTTCTCAATTTCCATGTCAAATAAACTAACTTGTTATAATATTAGTTTTAAAGTCAAATATAATATCTAATTGAATTACAGGAATGTCTACAATTTCGTAGTTTTAATAGTTACGTGATTGAGTATATAATATGTGTGGGGTGAAATTTGTTTATTTTGACCTGATGAATACTGTTATATACCTTTATTTAGAGACTTACGCGACACTCTGTATAACCGAATTATAAAGTATGATAAACTAATGGAGATTTAATGGTTATGTGAATTTGTATAGTCTTTAAATTCAAATAGTACCAAACACTGTCTTTTGGTGCAATTGGAAATTATCCTTCGCAACAGTGTAACAGACCAGTTAACGAAAAACTAATATATCTTATCTATTCAGATCAAGTTCTATATGTCGTACAATAGGGTGGGATCAGTTATGGTTTTGCTGAGTAACCAACGGACTTCATAAAATTAATTGTCGGGCTATATAGACAAGAATGTCTTAATGACAACTATGTTGGATACCGCCGATATATTCACCTCAGAAATAAGAACTAATGTAATTTAATTCGTTCATTATTACCGAAAACATCCCTGTTGGATATCAAACAACCGCTAACGATACAGGTCGAGATCGAATGTGACAATTCACATTTAATAAGGAGAACATTTCTTTCAGATATTACATTTTGATTTCCAATTTCCCAACGTCCTAGGAACTAAACATTTTGATACACGTACCTTATATTCGTAAAAGACAAAAAGAAGTAATTTTAATATCATTAACCTTTAGGGGTTCAAATGAGGTTGCAACTTCTAGACGGACTATATATTTATCTTTGTACCTCTCCATGGCCTTTCACGATTGAATTTGAAATAAACGTAGCTTACGCTCTAAGACAAAATACAGATTTTAATGAAGATCACCACAGTGGTTCAAAAAGTGTTGCGGACTCTAGAATAAATTTTCTTTCAACTTTCCGCTGTCCTAGTAAGGTGAAAATTAAATCACGCGTGTTTTATGGTCTTAACATACTACAAGTATTATTGAAATACCTTACACCGGAAGTATTCGACCTTAGTATAAGTTTCAGACCAAAGTGTGTATGTACTTTCTCGATCAAAATTCCTAAGACCTAAAGTAGATGAACATGGACAGAAGTAGTCGCATGTATATACAGTAAACAGAAGAATTTTATTCGAGAGTTCATATAGTTTACACTAATTTAGAGTGTTTAGCGTTTTTATTAATTAAGAAACCACACAATGCAGTATGTTTCTTCAATAAATAATTACCTTTTAAGTCTGTACACTTGCTTTTAGAAATGTAAGAATTTTCCTATCATACAACACTTTTAAACATTCAGTAACGTACAAATTTTGTTCGGCTTAAGCAAAAGGGTACTAGTTTATATAACCTAGCCACTATTTTAGAATCCAGAAAATAATGTATATTACACTAAATTAAGGCATACCATGGAAATGAATATTAAATAATATATATCTGCTATTAAACTTTGTATATACAGGGTGTACATAAAGTCCTGCACGGGTATAATATTTTCTGAACGATAACAGATAAAGAAACAAGATTTGGTACATCAATACTACACCTAAAAATCTACTTTTTGAAGGAACTATCAGTTTTCTGTAATATCATGGGGACGTCCCGCAAGGAGTCAGAAGGAAATCTTAAATAGGAGCATAGGTCAATATGGACATCATTTTAAAGGGCTTATCTAGCAGAGTTTAATGCCGCAAACCGCACTCAAAAAGATTGATCCAGTACAAAATGGCGGCTGTTCAAAGATTTTACTTGGTTACATTTTATTAGTAGCCATAACCCCAGTAAAGCAAAACTGCAACCAAACGAATACTGCAGCTAACTACTACATTATGCTTGTCAGTTGTACAGAAGTGAATTATGACATTAGTTATCCTCAAGGGTTACAAATTTGGTCCTAATATATTGATAACGGGGAAAACCTGATAACAGTAACAATTAGAAATCTCAGCGAACTATGACGATCGGAAACACTTCCTGTTTTCATAAAGTGTTGAACAGTTCTCCCTACAGTTGTTCTAGAAATTGGCTGCCTCTCGTGAAAGTAGTCATTAAATAAATAGCATGCTTCCTCGTGTGATCGTCTGTTATTTCCCCAACCATCATAAGAAGTGTTATACGTTCACGTTCGTCAAGCGACATAGTGTAGTTGAAGAACTAAAAGCAATACGACAAACTCTTTTGTACTAAAGCGCACTGATAACATGGATGGACAGCACTACTAAAACAAGAAAACTAGAATAGCCTACTATGAATAGACTGGCTAATAGGAAAGTCCTAACTGCGACCCAAAGATAAGAGATTTCTAATTGTTACTGTTATCAGGTTTCCCCGTTATCAATATATTAGGACCAAATTTGTAACCCTTGAGGATAACTAATGTCATAATTCACTTCTGTACAACTGACAAGCATAATGTAGTAGTTAGCTGCAGTATTCGTTTGGTTGCAGTTTTGCTTTACTGGGGTTATGGCTACTAATAAAATGTAACCAAGTAAAATCTTTGAACAGCCGCCATTTTGTACTGGATCAATCTTTTTGAGTGCGGTTTGCGGCATTAAACTCTGCTAGATAAGCCCTTTAAAATGATGTCCATATTGACCTATGCTCCTATTTAAGATTTCCTTCTGACTCCTTGCGGGACGTCCCCATGATATTACAGAAAACTGATAGTTCCTTCAAAAAGTAGATTTTTAGGTGTAGTATTGATGTACCAAATCTCGTTTCTTTATCTGTTATCGTTCAGAAAATATTATACCCGTGCAGGACTTTATGTACACCCTGTATAAAGATACATAAACCCGTGCTTATTAGCATGAGCTTAATTATGAAGTCAAAACAATCTTAACGAATTTACAAACTTCTTTGATTGCATCGTTACTCACACAAGAGTTGTAGTCTTAACTTTGACATGTAATATAACAATTTTATCTTCAAATTAGAGATTTAGAAGAGTATAAAATAGTTATTTAGCTTTTAAGTTTTTAATGTTTGTTGATTTGAAAACTACAGTCAAGGTAAATAAGTTATGAAAACATATGAGAAGTAACATAATTGATTTATATTTAAAATACAAGTAAATGGTATTTCATCTTTACTTATTTACGAAATTTACGTTTTTAATGATCTAATTGACTTCCACAGCACTAGCTAGATTTTATGAACATTCATTTTTACAATTACAGTTATTAAAATTCACGGAACCTATAATTAAGTTAAATCACGTGTTAACAATGTTACTGTAGTACAATGTCGAGAAGGTTAACTATATCTTATTATTATATTTTATCTAATCCACTAGAACTACAATATATATCGTATTATTCTAGGTTAAGTTGATTTATTGTGTAAAATACTTCAGGTCAAATTACTCGTATGACAATTTTAGGTTACCATGATGAACCGTGATTCGAGACCCAAGTTGAAGTGCTACCAATTAATAGTAATCTATATTAAATGTAAAAGGAATGAATTATCATATTTTTAAGGTAACGAAAAAGTTTATTTCCTTCTAAATCATAATATTCATGCAGTTTTTCACGTTAAATGTAAGTAAAGATCTAACCACTGGAATTTTAAATGTATAAATACTAATGGCTAATTGCTGAGTAAATAGATATTATTATACTTTATCGAAACATGTACTAAAAACGTATTTCGTGATTTCGTGAAATAAAAGTTGACTTAAAATATATGCTGTGCTATTATTTATTTTCTCTTTCCTTGACATATTTCAATGCAAATTTCACTAATATCTATGTTTAATTTTTAATAACTACACTGACTTACAAGTTTAAGAAAAAATGAAAATTTAACCTGAAAACTATCATTAATTTTGTTAGCAGTTTTAAAGTAAACAAAAATTTAATTAGATTTTGGACATTTGTTATCGTTATATGTTACAAAATTGTAAAATAAAACATTTTGAGGATCGAAATCTACCTCTTCGTCTGGCGTACAGAAAATGAATTGAATGAATAGAAAAACGTAAATAGAATAAAAAAAAGTTTTTAAGAGTTTTGTACTTTTAAACATTTGGAGTTTATACTTATTTGATAAAGTATTCCGAACGTATTTGGTAAAGTATTGACTTTGTTTGAGTTTGAGAGCCTTCGTAGGCGGCGCTGTGTGGGTTTGCGAGTTTTCTTAAAGAAGCTAATAACTGCTAAGGTAGACTGCAGTGTACTGCTTGCCCGTTTGGACTTTAATGTTCCCCGCCCCTCGTCTAGAGAGTTGTTCAGTCCTCATTTTGCTTACTCAAATCTAGACACAAGTTCCCCTACCAATACAATGATGCGGCTGCATAACGCTCTGCCCGATCATGTTGATATATTGTCATCGACACTGCTTTGAATTCTAGTTGTTTAAATGTTATCAAACGATTGGGTTCAATTGTAAGAAATTAAAAATATAAAATAAAGTGTGTACGGTATTGTTACTGTTAGTGTGTCTATTGTTTTAATGAATGGCATTGTGTAATTTAGTACTATCAATAATTTATTTTTACTATAATAGGGTCTATTTATTTGTTATTTTTTGTTAAATATAGAAAGCTATAAAGAGCATGGACTGGGATTTAAAAGTATATTTTTAAAGTGATTTTTCTGTGTAATTTTCTAGTAATAAGATATAAATGTATAATATATTAATATGTTACAATGTAATTGGATTTTGATATCTGTATTGTAACATTTAAATAAATAAATACCTAAAACATGCACCATACGTCATTTTTCGTTGGTGCTGGGTGACGTGTGTTTACTTGAGTTCTGTGCAGTGACGACGCCTGGATTAATTTTCTCCTGTCAGGACTACAAGCAGTTTTCGGGTTTAATTAATTTCTTTTCTTTTTATAGTGGAAGTCTATTGCTGCAAGTTATATGTTTTAAGAACATTTTTATTTATTAATTTTCTATACATCTGACGAAGGGTGTAAATTTAAAAAAGTTTAATGTTATACAATTTGTACTATAAAACGAAGGAAAGTGTTTGAAATGCTTTCATTCTTTCAAAGATTCAATTAACAATAATAAACTTTAAACAAAGAAAGTTTAAAATTAATTTAAGTAAATATAAAAAAAATCCTTTAATACTCAATGCCCTTATGAGCGAAGTATTCGCTCTGTTCAAACCGTCTATGCATAAATACATACACAATGAGCAAACTTAGATTGTGTCAGGACATCCGATTGGTCCACCTGTAAATTGAGAAATACATGTCGGTAGTTTAGATTTAGCTGTTAAAACGTTTCCATCTAACATTTTCTTATTATTGCATATTATGATAATATAATGCAAAAAATACAGAGACTATATGGCTTGGGTAATTGAGTAAGTCATTATTAAATAGAGTAAAGAAAAACGAATTAAAAATCTTGAAAGACAATTAAAGTTTGATGGAAATAAAAGCAATCTGTGCATTTGGACTCTAATTACGAAGGTTCAACAAATTCGAGAGGATGCTTTATTATTCTTTGATTGCTTCATCGATTAGTTTTGACCTGCGAACGAGTAAAACAAAGTAAGTTAATTAATTTTGTTAGTCTGTGGGAATCTAGGAAGAGACACTGTTTGAAGAACATTAAACATTGTTTATCTACGTCTCGTTTGACATTTATGAGCTTCCTATTAATTCACTGTTAAAGGAGTAACACTGTCATGTTTTTTAACTGTAATATGAGTAGACTTTTTGCCTAAAATTAGGTTAACTGAGGTGATGTTGAAAATAAAAATAAGAATATTACACCAGACGATGCTTAAACAAACTCCACCTACTTTAAAATGTTGAAGTGCAGAGGTATCTTCAAATATAAATAACTTCAAAAGATACTGATAAATGTTATTAATATAAATCATGATTATAAGTAATTTATAATTATAACTAAATTTGGATTACAATAGCCTACGTATTATTTTAATTTGATAAAACACTGTTTGAATATAAGTAAAATCAACTGAACTACTCTTGTATTATTAAATTAAATTTTCTTGTTTACAATCTTCTCAAGAACAATAAAGAGGAGATAAACTCCAGAGTTTAGCAGAGTATAGTGGTTTAAACAGCGGGGGTTGACATCGCAATGTACGTGACGCAATGCTGCTCCGCTTATTTCCTGTCATTTCACTCTTCCTTTAAGGAGAAAGGTTTCAAGTATAACAACTACTTTTAAATCCTTTTCACTTCTAACAACTGCTTTACATTTACTCAAGAACTGGTCACAATAGGCTATGATGTCGTATTTTATTCGAATAGTTCATTGGTCATGAATTAGATACAGACTTTCAGATTTTTCTCCTAACCAAACCTTCATTAGTGATATATGGTTTTGGAAGGTTTACATTATTAAATTACTTTTTTGCGTTTGAAGTTCGTTGAATTTTCAACACAATATTGCCCTGCTTTAGTTTGGTAATATATGTAATAGAGAGCCATTAGATAACATTTTTTCAGTAGTTAGGTTTTCAGAAAGCAGCAAGAGAGAAATATGACGGTAATGTCGGCATGCTGATGCAGTCTGCTGACATGAATGGTGAACTAAAAGTAATTGTTTCAGCACTACTTTCTGAGATGTGATCCACAGTCACGCAATATTTTTGGGAGATTGTGGGTACTAAACGAGATCATTTACATTTCCTCTTTTGGCGTATTGGCGTTTGCACTTAGCGAAAACATGTACAACTTTACCAAACATGACTATCAGAACCCAGAACCCAAAACTTAAAATTACAAATATTCTACCAAAGATTGATCTTATAGATACCTCAGTATGTTTGTCATTTTACGTGGTAAGCAAATTGTTTTCAATAGGGCAACCATTAAAAAAATTGTAATACTGATTTATTTATAAACCTATAGAAAACATATCAAGTGTTCGGAAATGTTTATACCAGTTGCAAAACATTTTGTATTAACAATGGGTTTGTATTACAAATAGTTTTCGAAAAATTTATTATACATACATTCCATAGAGCCCAGGAACTGGCAATAGTAATGCTGAAACAAGTACAAACTTGGTACAAAAATTGATTTTATAAACTCGTAGGCCAGCATGTTACGCCATTTTAAGAAACCTATATGTTATTGTAAAAAAATGTAAATATGCTTCTGACAAACCAAATACAACAAAGTGCCGTCGTTATAAGATGTTACACAAGAAGTATTGTCAAATTTACCAATTCTGATGTGGCACTCTCGTCGCTTCTGTTACGGAATATATCAGAATACCAAACGTTTGAGTTATGGAGATCCAAGTCTGATTGACGTGTTTGTGTTGTGCACGAGTGAATTGTTTCATTCTGTATGGTGAATTCAACTTAGAGATATTATTGAATACAAAACCAAAAACATAACATGGTTGAAATTTAATACGTTTTAGTGCTGATATACATATTGTCGTATTAATAATTTTGTATCACAACTCATCATGGAATAAAAGCTTGAATAATGTTAGATGACGTAGCTATGCTGGAAAGATTTGATTCAATGTGAATGTTGAGTAACTCCAGTTCTTTCCTCTTAGTGCAGCGTCTGGAATCTGACGCTGTCAAAACGTGACTCCTAGACTCTGGAGTCAAGTTCGTTCGTAAATATGTTCGAATCCATAAAAGGCGGTGACGAACAAGTTGAAAATGAATTCTTTACATCTTTTTGGCATCAAAGGCATCTAGACTACTAAATTCTAGCATTCACATTAATGTTAAATTTATTATTTTTAGACGTAAAATAAGTAGGTACTGTGACATTCTGTAAATAAAATAAACTTTTCAATGTTAAGGTAGATGAAAATCTAAAAGACCTAATCTATGGATCCATGGAAATGATTTTATTTGGCGAAAACCAAAATCATTTGATCGTTTTCAGCTTATGCTAGTACATTAGAGTAATGACTGAATTTACAGCTTTATTTAAATATATTTTAATTAAATACACGGTCTTAGGGAAATTAAATTAGAGTGATTAAAAATACACTGCCCAGAAATAAAGATAAAGAATATTATATTAATTATTGTATTACATACTCCTATAAAAGTTCAATGCATGGTTTTACTTTTATAAATTAACAGAATATTACATTGATTTGTATTTATTCATTCGTTTTTTAAAACAAACATATTTTTTGAATAAGCTGTTTAAAACTGTTATAATTAAAATGTATTAAATGACCGGTAATTAAATACAATTTCTAGAAAATCACCCGTCTCTCAGAAATGTTTATTGTTGGAGTTTTATGAGCAGCTGGTTTTAATTAAAGTTTTGATTTTAATTTTCAATATATATATATATATATATATATATATATATATATATATATATATATATATATATACAGGGTGATTCATGAAGTTCTCCCCCCACTTCTACAGCACATTGTACTAGTAAAAAATAATGAACAAATGTTATATAAACATAGGTCCGAAAGTACTAGAACCAATTATGAACGAGCTGTCCAACTTGATGATGATATTGTTATTAATGCTGTTCATCGCAGTCCAGGTGTAAGTACACGACGTATTTCTAGGCGGATAGGAGTTTCGCAGTCAACGGTGTGGAGGTCACTTAATCGAAACAAATTTTATCCGTTTCATAAACAAAAGGTTCAACATCTACAGCTAGGGGATGGTCCGCTTCGCTTGGAGTTTTGCAACTTTTTGAATATTAATAATCAACTCTACAAGCGTATTTTGTTTACGGACGAGGCACAATTCACTCGGGATGGTGTCAATAACTTGCACAATGAACACTCATGGGCAGAATAAAATCCACATGAGGTAGTGGAACAGAACTTTCAACACCGATTTAGCGTCAATGTCTGGTGTGGCCTTTTGCACAATCGGCTGATTGGACCTTTCATATTACCTGGACGCCTAAATGCTGAGTTCTATTTGCATTTCCTTCAAGAAGAGTTGCCGCAGCTGTTAGAGAATGTTCCTTTACATCTCAGAAAAAATTTGTACTTCCAGCATGACGGAGCACCTCCCCACTTTTCACGTGCCGTTTCTGCTTACTTAAATCATCAATTTCCTGGACACTGGATTGGTCGTGGAGGGCCTCACCCTTGGCCACCAAGATCACCAGATCTATCTCCATTGGATTTTTGCTTCTGGGGATGGATGAAAGACATTGTATACAAGACAAAAGTGAATTCTCGTGATGAATTAATTGCCCGTATTATGGATTCGGCTGTGCAGATACAGGGAAGTCCTGAAAAATTAAGAAACGCAACAAAAGCAATACACAAACGTGCTGCAAAATGTATTGATAATGATGGCCTCATTTTCGAACATCTATTGTAAAAAGGTGCGTACGGTTGGCCCAACCTGATTAATTTTGCTTAAAACTAGTAATGTATTATACTGAATAAAATCGATTTTTTGGTACTTATTTCTGTTTTTATTTTAGACTTTGATTATATCAATTTTCTCAGAATTAAATTCTCTACAATTGATGTTTGTTGATTTTATGTATTTATTACCAATTTAACAAAGTTATTGTACATCAAACTTAAAAAAACATTGTTTCGTGCCCCAATTTTTTGCATTTAACCCTGAATCCCTCAAAAACTACTACATGTACAGTTCTGAAACCTATTTTATTAGCTTTATCAGGTAAAAATACATAAGAATCCACGATATTTCTTACTTAATTAACCTTTCCAAAAGTTCAGTATGGCTTTATTTTACTCTTTACCCAGGAATTCAGGCGAAATCTTTCGCTAGCTGTAACTCGCTAACGAAGCGTTTTCGGACCTATGTTTATATAACATTTTTTCATTATTTTTACTAGTACAATGTGCTGTAGAAGTGGGGGGAGAACTTCATGAATCACCCTGTATATATATATATATATATATATATATATATATATATAGAGAGAGAGAGAGAGAGAGAGAGCAACTATCGTAATAATATCACTATTTATAGTGGCAAGCGTCATAAATTCTATTTTGTTTTGGAATAACACAACAATCACTGAAAAATGAAATACGAATTTAAACTTTATTCGCCTTAATCATTTATACTGAAATTAAAATGTGTTAAAATAATGATGCATTTGTTATTATAATATGAATATTATTGGAGCCAAAAAAATTCAATTAGGTAGTTTAAAAAATTGCAATGACATAAAAAGTCGTTATGGTTACTATGACGTATATTAGTATTTGGAAATTGCATCATATATTATATTATATAATATCATATCATAATTTTGTATTCTTTAAAGTTTAGAGTTGGAGCACTACGAAATTTCTTTGAGAAAATATTCATGTTACAGACCAAAATATATTTAAGTTCATAGTAAAGATAAATTTAAAAAGAAATACTTTTTAATCTTCATATCTGTAGTTAAAATACACAAACCGTAAGCTACTATACATTTACAGCGATTTTTAAAACGTGAAATATAATTTAGTTTCTTGTTTACCAAAGTGATTGGGCTACAAAACCTTTAAATGTTGTGAACCATTACGTATTTCGATGGTTAATCGTATGCAAATATACTCCCCTCCTCCCGCCCAGAGATACAAAAGTTGCTACACTGGACATTTTAAAAGCAATAAATATATATTTAGTTATTTCAAGAGTTGATTTTTTGGTGAAACCTTTTGACTGCTTTTAATGTACAGTTTTGCCTTCTGTCATATCTGGGATCGATAACATATGTGTTCACTCCAATAAAACTTTACGGACAATAACATTGGTCTAATATTGTTAATAATATAACATTGTTGCAACATTGAGAATAGTATAGAATTTGTATAACATTGAAATACTTCTTATAACACTTCTGATAAACGTGATTAAGCAATTCCTGCGGCTCTCAGGATTTATGTTAAATCCGTTACTCCTTTAATCCCACCAAAGTTAAACACATTAAACAATTCATTTAAAACAAGTTATTTGAGTATTTATTGGAGTTCAATACCTACTCAAAAATAATACATCGTGATTTTTTTAAAATGTTTGACTATACAGAATATTTATTTAAATTAATAAAATGAATTGTTAGTTTTTTAAATTTATTTGAAAAAGGCTTCTCATAATCACGAAAACATTGTTTTTACCACAACTGAAATTTTATTCCGTGTAGCCTTTAGCTATTTTAGTCTTTAAATATTTAATAATATATGTTGTAAATGTACAATAGAGTTCATATAAGGATTTATCTTTAAAACACTATAATGAGATTCTAGAGAGGTAAAAACGTGGTCCAGTGTAGACGACTACCGTGTATCCGGTGCCGGTATGGGGGTTGAGAACTTGTGTATTTGAAAGTCGAGATCGCTCCCATTACATGTTTTGGTGGTTACAATATGTCACAGTTGATATCTTGTGTGACCTATTTTTCAGTTCTTTCATAGACAATCTATGCAATAGAAAATAGTGGAAGTACAATCTTATTGTTTAAGAAAAATGACAAAGTCCAATCAAACAATTTAATAGATCGCTTAAGTTATAAACGGTTTAAAATATTAAATATTGTTCTATTCTACATATGTGGTACTGTGGATATTCTATGGAAATTCGAAATTAACTTCAATATATAATGCATTTTTCATGTTCTTTAAGATACTACTATGTGCTATTGTAAAGTACCGTCATTGTTATTGAACGCAGGAGTTTCAGAAATCTATGAAACAATCAAAAGAAACCCTTCAGTGCTATAAGAAAATGTGATGTTTGTGATGTTTTATAGTTAAAGAAATACACAAGTCTAAGGAAAACAGGAAAATACTGTTCAAGAACGTTTTTTGATCTTCTAAATACCACCACTTATTACAGCGAGTTTTGAAACCAAATCCTGCTTATTTATTTTTAAGTTTTCTGGATTAAACTCTTTTATCTTGAGACAGAAAATCCTGCTCTTCACAACTTTACAATGGAACGGTTCATGTTTTTATTTTACTAACTAGGTATTAAAACTTTAGCCATTTAAATGCACTTTATGTACTGATTGATATGGAAACTCAACATACACTATTTAGCACATTTATTTCGGTATTCTCTTTAATATGGTCATATTTCCTGAATAGTGTTTTGTTGAGTGCGGAAGTGTATATTGCCTACTAAGATTTCATAGTTGACTATGTTTTTATAGAGTAAATGTTGTCGAGTTTATTTTAAACATTATTTGTTTCATAAATACACATTCAACAGCCTTATAAAAAATTGTTAAACACACAATTGAATATAAAATACCATTTTCGGTATTCTTAGGATGAAGATGAGTTAGTTTTGGATGAAATAGAGGACGCAGTAAAGTATTATAAGTGCGATTTTATTAATTATCTTCTCCCTATAACCTTAAATACAAGAATACAAGGACTCTGTCCAATAAGAAATCTTGCTGAGTCAAGGACGAATACTAGTGCCAACGGACAGGAAATTGTCTGCGATTCTTCCCACCCGCAATATACAAACAGAGATTAAAATATACCAAGATAAATTAAAAGAAGTTAAAACATGTATTTTCTACGATGTCCAACACCGTAGTTACGCCTCTAAAGTTTCTTATTCATTAATTACTTTATGCAATAGAATTCAGGAGTATTGTGTAAATTACATTTAGACTTGCAAAAACCATGGCGCGGGGAATGACACAAGGATTGATTTTTCTCTGGAGGGGATTCATGTAAGTTCAGAGTTTACCTAGGGGGTGTGACGCCTTTAATCTGGTCTCCAGGGGATATGGATTCAGTCCTTGGACAAGCCCAGTTCTGGAATTATTCCCATCATGTTACTTCAAAATGAGGCCTAATTCTTTGGCGGGTATCGGATTTCCGGGGTGAGTGGGTGGAAAGTTGCAATAGCCTGATAAAGTCATACCCTTCACATTCACCTCCAACTGAATACACTCTCTAATTATTTAGTGGTATGTGGCCTGGATAGAAATTATATTAGTAACATATGGATGTTTGTAATTTAGAATTTTAACTACGTATAACGTACTTCCTGAAGTGTTTTGTTTCAAAATATGTAGTTATTACATCCAATATACGTAGGCATTTGTAAATAATTCTTAGAGTACATAAAAACATTACATATTTGATTTGAATTCGGCCAAGTTATATTCTATTTGCTGTTATTGAATAAATTAACGATGGACACTCAGGGAGGTCATATAAACTGTTCTCGTGTTAAATAAAAACAACTTACAATATTTATCGTAGTTTTGACTTTCAAACAAAACAACAATATAACGAACCACACCGCGTATAGTAAGATTGGACAATTACGTTGTGGACCATTAACTAAGAGATAACATTTGGTTTTAATTCAGAATTACCTCAGGCATGGTAATACGGTGGTCTTTATTACTACAATTAGACCTCCAAGTGCAGTCTTTTATCTGGGATTAAAAGAGAGATAAAGCCACTTTAAAAACTAATTCCTTTTCAGATTTATGTACCGAAACAAAAAAGTTTAAAGGTTCTCAAAGATTCAACCGACATAAAGTATTACAAAACTGTTCATCAAATTCCGGATATGAATGAGTTTGTTCACCAGGCACATATATATAAGGAAAGCGAATGTGAGAGGTGTATAAAAATTGTATAACAAAGTTAAAACATTATAGCTCATATGCGTTATTAAGAAGGCGACATCGACAGGTCCTTTTTTTAATTGTTTCTGTACGCGCAACGATTCTCGATGTAACGGATCCGGAAATTCGACACTTGTTGCATAAGACCCCATTGGTTTTAGGCAGAATTTTACTGACTTTTGGGTTAAAAGGGGTAGCAAGCTCTCTAGGGGTAGCAAGGTAGACTCCTTGTCTTCTGTAGGGTCTTTCAAGGCTCCGAGGCATTAGTTTACTATAACTTTAAACCGTTCAGTATAAACAGAAACAGACAGAGATGATATAATCATAATGAATAATAAATTCTTATAACTTAAAAAATATAAGTATAACCGTGTATAGAAGTTTTAATTGAACTTTGTTTTTAACTCAACTGCTTTTATTAAAAAATCAATTGTATTTTTTAACTTAGTAACTAAATAAGTTACCTCTATAAATTGTAACACTGATTTATAGTGATTTAGCCTCTGCATGGAAATCCGCTCCAGTGACATTAGCGTTCTAGAGCTGCCAGGCGAATAATTTAAAGAGCTGGTTCTTTAAGAGAGAAATGATAAATGACAAGCATTCTAAGAGACGGAGCCTTCCTAAATATCTTTTCTTTGTCTGAATCCTTCCAAATTAAGTACGATCCTGGAACTGTAATTAATGACTGCCATTAAAATTAAATCATGCAACAAATTAAATGCTTTTTATTGTAATATAAAAAGATAAACCACGTTTATCAAGCAGTAAGCTGTGCATTTTTAATGGAATTCTTGAACAATAAGTTTATGCTTTTTCCAAAGAATCAATAACATACTAATAAGCTAACATTATAAGGGTAAGTTAAATATAACGTGGAAATTGATATATCCAAAATTAGTATTGAAATGTTAGGTTCTGTTTATGTAATATAAAATAACTTATCTACTACGGTAAATCGAAGCCTGTCACTCAAGGGGCTGGGAAAATGTCATTTATGTCTGTCTGTCTATACGATATCTCGAAAACGAAAAGACATATGGACTAAACGCACGAGTCTTAATTTCTGTGTAGGCAACACTGAATTTGACGATGTTGCTCTAGCTCAATGGAACTTTAATTAGCATTATGTAATATTTTTGATTCATAGTAAACCATGATGACAAAAAAATGGCTAAATAAATTTGTAAAGTATTTGAGTACAATCATATGAGGATTTAAAGTGACATATAACTCATTTAGCACTAGAAAGCTAATGTTAAAATTCTGTAACAAGATTAAATTTCAGCGCATTCTTACATAATGGGATCCCCCTAAAAAAGCGTAACTTTTATTATTTTAAACACTGCTGTGAATCTTAACTAAAGGAAAAAATGTGAATGTATTATGTAGTAAGATATCTGAGAACGATTTAATCTTTAGAATTAAAATTTAGCAGGAAAGTTCATTTCTGCATGGTCATGAATGAGTTCTATTGTGGTTGGATGTCAAAATTTCTTTTCTAGAGCAGAGTGTAAAAATGTTTTTTCTAATTGATGTCTTTCTGAATCTGTCCACAGGAAATTTCAAGAATGAAATGAGCTTAAAATGTTATGCGTATTATCAGCGAAGCTGTTACGCTGTAATTTTGTGTGTTAGTTTTGCCACAACACGGGTAGCGCGCGTGTTATGGATATACGTGTCAAAGGGATAATTCACTCTACTTTAAAACTGTTTAATTTATAAGAGTTTTCTTCATAACCGCGGTTATGTAAATATCAAGCAATGTAAAAGAGGATGATAAATAAATAAAACCACAAATTCTGCTTGGTTGAATCATTTTTCATTCCATTAAACTTCTATAAACGCTTGCAAACCGCATGCCTCCTCCCACACTATGAGTGTATTTTGCAGGAACGCATCGCATTTAACTCACGGTGGAAAAACACATTTCGCTGCTGAAAGCTTTTTGTTGTCCTACAAAATGCCATTGTTCCTGGAGTGTGTTTTCTACTGCATGGTGAGCCTGAGTCGTTGTTTAAGCTGAGAATACAAGCGAGGAAAATGAAGCGAGGAATTTATTTACTAGTAAATAGGAACAAAATGGAATATAAAACGCAAGACCGTCGATATTTCAATTTACAATTATTATGAGTACAGTGATTAGATATAATCCTCCTTAAATAATCCTTGAACCAGGTAATGTTTTTATTTAAAGAATACATTTTTATACTTGAGCAGGCTGAATGAAGTTCACATCATCCAGAATCTCCAAAAAATATTTTACGTATTTTATCAACTGGCACTTGAAGTTGGTAATTGAAATCAAATGAATAAATTAAAAACTCTTTATTTTAACAGACAGAGTTAGGAGTACATGTCCCTTTCTTACACTTAACCTATTCGAAAAATAAAGTAGATAACAAAATGATGTAGCCCTATTATTCTTTGAATATTTAATATGAAAATAATGAGGGACTTGAATTGAAAAAAGGATAATTGACAATAGTTACGAAACAATGTTATTCCTCGAAGAGCTTCTGAAGGCAAGTCCATATAAATCTATACACAGGTTTTCATATAAAGTATTATTTTTAATTATTATTTAGTATTTTTAGTAATTGAATTGAAATTTTTATTTACTTTAGGGTTGTAATATTATTTTTATAAAAAATGTCATTTGGTTGAATAAATATGTTTATTAGAAGGCCCATTAAATAGGTTAATAATTTGGCACTTACCATATGTTACACTTTAATATTTGTTTCTTATAATTAGTTTTTATTAAGTGAATAATTTAAGGTACGGCGTGATATGCTTCTAAACTCTCAAGGTAATAAGCAAATCATAAACGAAACCCAATATAACGGAGTGTCGAGGACCTGACAGTATGTAAGGTATAACGAGCGCCTTCAGTCCTCTGTCTGCAACAATATTATACCACTATACTGTTGTCATCGCACGCTAGGCGCATACTTTTTTTGCTGCCCTTGGCCTAATTCTTAGTATCAGTATGTTTTTGTAAATATTAGTACAAATTTAACAAGTTTTTGTGAAAATTACATATGAGAATTTGGTCACATTGGATGACATAAAGTAAAACGCTCTGCTTATTTAACAACAGCAATCAATTAGTTTATTACTCCATCAATTATAAAATAAACTTGAAAACCAAAGAATAACATAATTATACATTTAGGTAAATGTATATATTATTCTAATTTAAATATTCCTATGTAATATTTGCTCAAATACCTTTAAGAAACAGAAATTAATTTATATAGTTTTATTTAAGAGAAAAGCACAGTTAGATTTGTCATTTCTCTTTGAAACTATTTAATACAGCGCTTCACGTTTTCATTGGGTAATAGCGCAATTCAAATACAGGGTTTTACTATTTACAAAAGTCAATGCGCAGAGTCTTTAATATTATGTTTCTAAGCACATCATTTAGAAGTATTTTCAAAAAAATTTCGAAGGAACCAGTGACAAAATATCAAAACTTGTTTTTTTTTCTGCTGTGCTAGAGCCGGAAGCGAGGACAAATAAAGTGTGAAAAGCCACGAGACCCTTTGTTTGTTTTGCCGCCAAGATAACACTTATTGTGGGCAACAGAAGGTTCGCGCGGATATTAGTGTTGGGGGTGGAGGGAGGGATCAAACCTAATATATTCAATACAATCCAGAACTGCACTAGTATCACAGAATTTGTATAATCACACAAAATAGTTTTTATTGAAATCGATAGAGGGACTTGTTGTATGAAAGAAACTTATCGTCAGCTCCTAGTGTCGGTGAAGGTTGAAATGGGTTTCAAAATGGTTAAAAACATCAAACGATAATTTTTCAGTTTATATTTACCCTGGCTTGATTTTTTCCGCAGGTTACCATAGTAAAGATAAAAGTTGCTACTAAAAACCTCTAATGACAAAATGAATGATTTAGTCAAGGAAAGAAAAAAAAATTATATTATAACACAAAGCGACGACATAAAATATCACGAGTGTTACTTTACACCTTAATTTACATGCAATATTTTTGTTTATTGTTTTGTATATTTGTATTATTTTTGTATATTTTCATTTTGAAAAAATGAGGTTCCCAAAGTAATATGTTACCTTATTCCAATTAATTTTGTGCATGATAATTAGTGTTTAGTTTTTATTAAGTGCAATTTTTGAAGATAGTGTGTATAGAATAGACTGACACACAACATGGCAGTTGTGGTTTCTGAATTATGCGTGTCACAGTGCTCTGGTATGTTTTGTTAATTTAATTCTAGATCGTAATTATGTGTTAGGTTAGTCATTCACGTAGGGAAGAGTCAGACTGCAGATCGCGAAAGTAAGCATTTATGAAAACTTTTAAAATGTGTACATTATCTCCCTGATTTTAATCTCCATTTAACAGTATTGAACAATTTTTTTTTTAAAGTAATAAAAAAATATTATTAAATACAATTCTTTGTAAGAAATCAACATTTATGCTTTGGCAATATATTATGTAATTTATTGTTAACCCCTTGGCAATATTGTACATGTGTTGAACTATAGAGTGATTTTTTATAATAATTTAAATTATTTTGTAAACTAAACAAAACCATACATTTACGTATTCTCATACTTATGACAGTCATAGAGCATTATCAGACTAATGCTGGAATACATTTTAAACATTCTTAAAACACTACTCTCCTCTAGTGCTTTATACACTCCAATTTGAACGTTACGTCACTTTCGATATTAATTCTATAGATTTTTGTCATTTAAAGAGCGATAATTTTATACAATAGTATTATAATAACCACCATAAGCTGAATTGTAACTTCTTGCGATGAAATTCCTTACTATCAACAGTATTAATAATCGGCTACATTTTATGATGTATCACATCCTCATCTATGCGCCACAAAAGGCCATGCTAAGAAAATATGGCAAGATATGATCAAACCCTGAATTGTCCTACAGGACTTCCCACGTGTCAAAAGTTAGCTCAAGCTCTAACATCGCTACACACTGACAGTTAAAACACGGGGTAACTCTTCATCCAAAAATTTCTGAAGTACTTATTGGGTTCCGTTTACAATATAGCACCTTCTTTATAGTTCTTGGTTACCATTTATACAGGAATGGTACGAGGTGTGCTGCTTCCTCGGAGGGAATTGGACTTTTATTAATAGATTTTGTACTGATGAGGGTAGGGGTGGACCATAGGGGGTCATATTGCCCCCAGAAACTCAAACTCAAACTTAACAACTGAGAAGTGGAAACAAGGTAATGCGTAATTTAATTTCAAATTGTCCTAGCGTGCGTTTCTCGGGGAGCTAGCAGAACTTCATATAGCAGATTAAGTAGTGTTACAATAGATTTAAAATTGGATTTGAATTTATTATAATGGCAATGGTGTTCCCTGGTGGCTTTATTTTTTGTTTATGAATAATTTATATTGTTACGAGCATGTAACCATGGCTAATTTGTATACAAACATCCGTGTATTGAATTACTCCTACAATTTCATTAACACTTTACCTATTGTGGGGGAACTCTAAAGTCGAAGTGAAAGCACTTATGATGTAATACGATAGGATCCTAAGATATTAAAAAATTGAATTCGTTATATAATCAGGAACCCATTTTTCAGTGTTCATGATTAAGATAGGTTTCGCACTTATAATTAAAATTCATTGTATCTTCAACGGTAAAATGGAGTTTACTATTTTCCCTCAAGGAACAAAATACATAGTAATGAGTCAGCGCTCGTTGAGGAAGGTTGTGTCTGATAAGAGCTCACGTCTCTCTTGGGAGTCTTAAATTCGCGAGTGAATCAATTGTCAACCTGCCGCGCTGTGTTAATACTATGGGTTTTTGGAGAGTTTTATTTTGGTGACTGCCACATAATTAAATTTTTTTAAAATGTCTATGTGTTGGATGTGCCTTGAACACAATTACGGTTAAGCAGATAAGGTTGTCGTGCAAAGACTGTGTTAAGGATTTTCACGCAAGTTGTCTAAAAATGAGCAAGGCTTGATGTAGAGTGTGTGACAGCGGATAACCTAGTGTGGAGATGCCAACCTTGTGCTTCAGAACGGCGAAAGAGTATGAGGTTAGAGTCTCAAGCAACGGAGGGGAAACTCACCATAGAAGACGTTATGAAGAAAGATTATTGAAGTGGCAGAAAGCCAAAAAGAAATGGAGAAAAAACTTCAATAAGTCGTATGAAACACTCTACAGTAAAATCGACGAGAGTACCGAAAGCCGTCAAGATACAAACTGAGGAAGGAAGTGGAAAAAATGCCTCGCAATAGTTGATGGCCTAGTAAATGAGAATAAAATACTCAGGGAGAAAATCAGTTCTCTGGAAGCACGCATCGAGGAGCAGGAGCAGTATTCAAGAAGGAACACTGTGTTGAAAAAAAAAAAAAAAAATCCATTGTATCCCACAGGAAAAAAAATGAAGACGTGGTGTCTGTCGTAAAGGGAGGTGGAGAGGAAAAGCGTTGGACTTCAATATATCCAATACAATGATTGATGCCTGCCATCGTCTGGGAAAAAGATCTGAGCCCAACAGTCCTCCGCCTGGAATAGTGCTGAAGTTTGTAAGCCGACTAGATAAAGAAGAGCTGCTAAGAAAAAGACGTGTCAAAAGTAACTTCTCTCGACGCGGCACATGAACCTGGAAATGGGACAAGCCGGTCTATATCAACGAGAGTCCCTGACACCGATGAAGAGGAAGCTCATGGCAGAGGCACGGAAGTTTAAGCGTGAGAACAATTATCAGTTCGTTTGGGTGCGGGATGGAAGGATCTTTTTACGAAAAGAGGAGACTTCTAAAGTTATTCATGTAACTTGCCAGGCTGACCTGCCAAAGGTAAATGTAAATAAATAGCTTATGTATGAAGGTTAAATCAGTACCCAGTATCTATTTTCTTTTGTATGTTAATACATTAAGTGTTATTTTTTTATTTTATTTATATATTTAATGTAGGTCAACTTTGAATAAAAAGTATACTAGTTATTTTGTATTCAGTATTAAGTAAATATAAACATAAAATCTTTAATTATGACTAATCAACATTCTGTAAAATAATCCATCAAAACATAAGAAGCCTTCGTAAAAAACTTTGATCTTTTTATACTTGAAATTGAACAGAGAAATACTTTTTCCCCCGATATAATTATTTTTATCTGAAATATGGATCAACAGTAATGAAATAAATTTTTATGAAATACCAAATTATGTTTTATATTCAAAACTGTAATGATACCTACAGAGCTGGTGGGCGTTATCATGTATGTTAAAAATTCAATAACTGTTATAAATTCAACAATAGTAGAAATGCAAAAAACAGCTGACGCATTAAAAATATCATTAAAATTATGTAACTTTGACCTTTGTATTTTGGCTCTATATAGATTATATTCATATACAATAGATTCGTTTATTAAAGAGTTTACTAATATTTTAGATGATTTTTAAGAAGGAAAAAAGTTTTTTAGTTGTAGGCGACATTAACATAAATATTTTGGAAAATCATTATCTTGTAGATAATTATCAAAGGTTAATGGCAGTAAATGGTTTAGAAAGTCTTGTTAATGAACACTACAAGAATTACAGTAGATTCAGCAACATGTATTGATCATGTCTATGCGCGTTTATATGATAAGCGCTCGGTAACAATCGATGTCACAACAATACACGCTGGTATCACAGACCACTCTCTGGTATGCATTGCTCTTGGTGGGGTGGCGGAGGGGGAGACCCGGCCCCCTCCTACCGCCCCACCGGGACGGCCAGCGTATCAATTTATGTGAACTAAAAGCAGCTGTTAGCCGCTGAGGATTGGTCTTGTGTTTACAATAAACTTGATCCGTCGTCAGCTTTTGGATTCGTTTATTAAAAACATTTAAAAATTGTATAAGTTGTAGCAGAGAATCAATATTACAAAAAAATAAATTCAAGAAACTAAAACCTTGGATTAATGATACAATCTGTTACAAGATTAAAAAAAAGAAATTCATTATTCAAATTAGTCAAAAAATCATCCTCAAAAACATTCAATTGAAAAATCATTATATACGTTTTAGAAATAAGCTATTAGAGGAAATTAGGATATTGAAAAATGATTATTATAAAAATAAATTAGAAAGGTGTGAAGGCAATACTAAAAACACTTGGAAAGTTTTGAATGGACATTACAAACCAAAGAACAAAAAATAGCAAAACCATAGTCTTAGATGTAAATGGCAAACTTGAATATGATTCAAGAGTATGTAGCAAATGAATTTAATCAGTATTTTCTTTAATGTAGTAAGAGGATTAAAATTGTCCGATAATGTTCCATCTGATTTTTCTAAATTAAACATAAGAAATTACTTTATAGATAAACACCAACAAAGAACTATATTTTTAGAAACTGTATATGAGGAAGAAATCCTTGGTATAATTTAATTATTGAAAAATTAATACTTCTCCAGGTATAGATGAAATTAGTTCATACACTATAAAAACTGTCGCACCAGAAATAGTCACTATTCTCTCATATTTGATCAATTTTAGTTTTCAAAAAGGAATTTTTCCAACACAATTAAAAACAGCCGTTGTAATTCCGCTATATATAAAGGTGGACTAAGCAGTACGTGTTGTAATAGCTATCGCCCAATCTCATTGCTTTCTTGTTCTCAAAAATCTATGAAAAAACTCATGAAAAAGAAAATTGTTAATTTTTTAAAATAAGACCGATTTTTTTAGTAAAAATCAATTTGGCTTCAGAGAAAATATGAATACCGAAAGCGCTCTATTTAATTTTACCAAAAATGTATACAATGGCCTAAATTCAAGTAAATGTATAAGTGGTTTATTCTTTAGATATAAAAAAAGCATTCGACACAGTAGATCATACAATTTTATTTAAAAAAACTTTATAGGTGTGGTATTCGAGGAATAGCTTATTCTTGGTTTGAAAGTTATTTACGGGATAGGTATCAGTGTGTCAGAATGCACTCCACATATAGTGAAATGGGTAAAATCTTATATGGCGTGCCCCAAGGGTCAGTATGGGAGCAATATATATAAATGATCTATGCGATGCCAGATTTCACAAGGAACACTAACATCTTTTGCTGATGATACAGCCCTTAGCTATGTCAATAAGATAGCTGGACTGATATCCACGTTGCTATGAGCAAAGATCTAGAAATAATTCAGTGGTGGTTCACAATGAACCATATGCTTTTAAGTACGGAAAAAACAAAAATATGTCAATTTCAGTCTCAGAAAAAAATGACAATTATATTTGAACCGTTTTTTTCTATAGATGTGCTGACTGTATTTTGAAATCAAAGCCAAATCAATAATGCTTAACAATGGATTGTTCAACGATACAACATCGGATATTATAAAATATTTGGGAATTCATATGGATAGTGAATTTAATTGGAAAATTCACATATCGAAAATTACAAAAAAAACTCAATAATATTATAAGAATTTTTTATTTTTTAAGAAACATTTGCAATTTAAAAAATACTTAGAATGTTATATTTTGCGCTTGTTACAAAGTCGAATTGAATACGGCATATTTCTTTGGGGAAGTGCGTATGATTCAAATTTAAACTCATTACTTATGCAGCAAAAAGCACTTTGTCAGATTAATAACCCACAGTCATATATTTGAACACTCAACGACCATTATTTAATCAGCTTAGGATTTTCCCTATCAAGATGTTATTTATATATAAAGTATTAAAACAATACATTTGATTTGATAAATACTACCAACTTAGAAGCAAATGAATACAGCTTAAAACTAAGAAATTCAGGAAATATAAGAGTTCCAAAAACCAAACAATACTTTTTTTTACTAAATCATTCATTTTTATGTCACCGTGGATTTTTAATAAATTACCTAACAATATAAAAAACTCAAATAACAAATTAGTATTTTTAAAAAAATTGGGAAGGTGGTTGTTTGAACTAGAGGATATAAATTCAATTTTATATATTCAGGACATAGTAAACTGGTTTTTTACCTCACGGCCCATATTTAATAATATTTTCAAATAATTTGAAAAATCTAATCTAACTCAAAACAAGCAGGTTGATTATAACTATTATTATATTATGTTTTTGATTAGATAATATATTAATTTATATCCTCAAGAGAGATCTAAATTGTTAAATTAAGTTGTTTGCTGATGTTTTTTTATGTGTTAAAATATAATAAGGAACCTCCAAACAGGCTTAGCCTTGGAGGCCCTATATTTTCTCATTTATTGTATGTATAGGCCCTAAGCGCATTTAGATGTAGGTTATATTTTAACTATAAATTTAGTTTTTAGGTATTTTGAAGAAAGTAATTTTTTTATTTCCAGTCTTTTGTAATGATGCAGTCAGACCTGGCAAGATTTAGGAAATTTATAACCCCATTATATTAATTTACCGTTACGTACTGATGTATGTATGTAGCCCTGTAAGAAAATGAGAAAATAAATCATTCTTTATTCTTTATTCTTTATTCTTTGTTCCAAAAAAAAGGTATTACAAATTTCTATTGATGCCAGTATTCATCATTTCAAACAAAAAGTGTCCTATAAATACAGGTCGAAAAATGTCTCGTTTAGCCAGTAGCCACCATTTTTGATATTTTATAAAATATGTATTATCTCTAAAATTAGTTAGACTAATGAAACTCAATTTACAAATAAACTTGAAAAGACAAAATAAAATTTAAAATATAATTGTGTTATTTTCTTCAATATTACCAAAATGGTGTCTGTTTAAATTATTAATGCAAAATATAAAAAAAACCGATATTGTATATAAAAATGTTGTTTTTGACAACAAGTATGTAAAGATTTTTATTACAATTCCAATAATACTTGTTTTAACGAAATCAGTCAGTTCATAAGCGAGCACGATAATTTTAAAGTACGCTTGCACAAGACGGGTTCAGCAACCATTATTTCTTTTAATACGCATCAGCTGTATTCATAGGTTATACAAATGTTTCAAGGTACCAACTATTTTAAAAGTGTTGAAAGTGAAAACAGTACTTTTCCAACGACCAACGCATAAGCGACCACGACCACTTTAAAGATACACTTGCAACAGCTTTCGATTTGATTTTCGTTCATCCCAAATATAAATCCTTTGAAGACAGCTGTGAAGTTAAAATCTGTCAGTGATTCACAGTGACTTGTACCGAAAAACCTTGTCATTTCATTGTTGGCTTCATTGCGATATCTAATTTCAACAAAGCTTATGTTTTATCACACAAAAACAACGTAATTATATATTTGTACTGTAAATCATCTCTTCCACATGTCACCAATTCATTGAATATTATATATATATATATATATATATATATATATAAATATAAATAATATTCAATAATATATATAATCTGTACAATCTGCTAGCGCGGCTCGATTCACTCGACTGGGCGTAGGTTTATAATGACCAAAACCCATCGACCGCTTTTGAGACGTTTCATAATATTATTCAAAGATCAATTTCAGAAAGTAAAATCCAAACGTCCGAAAATCGTAAAATTTATTTTAAAATTAAACCATGGATGAACGACTACATTGGCAGAAAAATCATACATAAAAACAAACTGTATCAATTAGTAAAGAATCATCTAAATAATGAAAAGCTGAAATTGCATTTCAAAAATACAGAAATAAATTACAAATGGAAATAAGAATTATAAAAAACTATTATTACGAAAATATTTTTAAGAAATTCAGTGGTAATGCCAAAGCTACATGGAAAACTTTAAATGAGGTGACAGGACAGAAGGCTAAAAGAACACCCATACAAACTCTAAATATAAATGGTAATTTAGTACATGATTCTAAAGTTATTTGTAATGAGTTTAATACATTATTTCTATCTATAGTAAATCAATTAAATATACAGAGAGTAAAACCTGCAAATTTCGACTCTTTATGCTATAGAAATTGTTTTAAAACAAAATACTCTTTCAACTCTATGTTTATGGGCATGGTCTTTGTTGAAGACTTAAGTGCAGTAATAAAAGATTTAAAAACAGTACTTCACCAGGAATAGATAACATCAATTCTTTTTTAATTAAGTTAATATACCCAAAATTAGTAAACGTTTTATTGTATTTACTAAATTTAAGTTTTGAAAAAGGTATTTTTCCAGAAATTTTAAAAACAGCTGTAGTGATTTCTGTACATAAGAGTGGCCTAATTACCGACTATAATAACTACAGACCGATCTCTTTACTTTCTACCTTTGCTAAAGTGTTTGAAAAGTTACTGAAGAAAAAGCTAATTAAATTTCTAGAAAAAACGAATTTTTTCAGCAACAATCAATTTGGTTTTAGGAAAGGTTTAAATACTGAAGCAGCATTAAAAAGCTTCATGGATAATGTGTATACAGAAATAAATTCAGGGCAGAAAGTTAGTGCTTTATTTTTAGATATTAAAAAAGCGTTTGATACTGTAGATCACACAATTCTTTTACAAAAGTTATACGGATGTGGTATTCGGGGAAATATTTATTCTTGGTTTGTTAGCTATTTAACAAAGAGAAAACAATGTGTCAAAATTGATAATTCTTTTAGTGACTTCGGGTTTATACAATGTGGCGTATCTCAAGGGTCAGTTTTAGGCGCAGTAGTTTTTATAATCTACATAAATAATCTTTGTGATTCAAATTAAAATGGAAATATTACATCTTTTGCAGACGATACAGCTTTATCGTATATAAAAAAATAATTAGAGCAAGAGATGAATTCAGACCTTAAAGTACTGCAGTGGTGGTTTTCAAAAAATAACATGTTATTGAGCCCAGAGAAAACTAAGTTCATCAATTTTAGTTTAAAAACAGATCAGCAAATTTTTAGTAATTCAATTTTGTATCGATGTGTCAATTGTTTGTGTAGTAAAATTCAGTGCCAACAGAACTGTGCTGTAGTATACCAGTGCGAAAATTTAAAATATTTAGGAGTCATGCTAGATAGAGAAATCAACTGGAAGACACATATTGAAATTTTAAAACGCAAACTAAACAATATTCTAAGATTTTGTTATTTTTTACAATACATTTGTACCGAAGAAGTGTTAAGAATGCTGTACTTCTCTTTGGTCAATAGTGGGCTTGACTATGGAATATTTTGTTGGGGTGGAGCCTATGAAACAAATCTAAAGCCACTTCTAACTCAACAAAAGAAATTCATAAGGTTGATTAAACGAAAACGAAGAATGGAGAAATCTTTTCCTCTTTTTGTTGATTTAAATATTCTTCCCCTTAAATATATGTTTGTTTATAAAGTCTTAAAATATTTTATGTCATAAGTGGCAATTTACCAGAATTAAAAAATAGCTACAAAAACAAATTAAGAAAGCAAGAACCAATACCAGTTCCAAAGCCTAACTTAGCATTTTTTTCAAATAGTTATTGTTTTTTGGGACCTAAAATGTTAAGCATAATTTCTTCAATTATTAGTTGTGAGAATATAAAGTTATTTTCAAAAACATTAAAGAAGTGGTTATTGGGTTTTGATAAATTAAATTTTCTTCTCTGCATAGATTCCTAGTTAATTAAAGAAGGTAACAGTAAATTATAGTTTGAATTTATTTAAGTGGATTTTCATTTGCTTTGTAACTGCAGTAGCACACTTTTAATCAATTTTGTTTAGGAGCTTATAAAAAAATCAAAATTTTGTTGAAATTTTCTTTTAACTGAAAAAGATTTTTGTTATAAAAGGAACCTCTCCACAGGCACTTGCCTCTGGAGGCCCTAGTTATTTTTGAAAATATTTCTTTTAATTTACAAGTGTGTTTGTTTTAATTTTATTTACAAGAATGTTAAATTTTTATTTAAGTTTGCTCATTAGGTTTGTACATTGTGTATACATTTGGTTGTTTAGGTTAATTTATTGATGTATTACATTGTGTATACCATTGTATATAATGTGTTATTGTAATATTTTCAAAAATAAATCATATTCTATTCTATTCTATATATATATATATATATATATATATATATATATATATATATATAAAACCCTTCTATTATAATCACATTCCATTATTACTTAGCATTAGTAGTATTTTAACATTGAGAAAAATATAGTAATATTTTATATAACTACATAAATTTACCCCGAGCATCGAAAGCAATTTTCTACTAGGTAATACAAGTATAAAAATTTTGGAAATTCATAGTAATTTAGTGTTTGCATGATTAAAATTAAACACTACTGAGTCCATGTACTCCCTCCATGTACCTTTTCCATTTCTACCTGTGTCATATTCTAAATGATTCTGAATGTCAGTAATATTTACATGTAATGGATGAGCGTTAGTGAAGCATTAATGAGTAACAAATTCATTTCTGTCTGTATGTTTACCTGTCTGTCTGTCGACATAAAATATCAAAATCTAACCGACCTATAAACTTCACTCTTTGCATCACAATTCATTTCTGTACAGGCAACACTACTTTCGATGACGGTAAATGACACTAAATAGGATTTGTCTGAGCGTTAGCAAATGTTTTAATATTGCTTTTATGGTTAGCTAAGATGGTTATGCTATAAATAAAATAGCATAATATATTAATTTGTAAACTAAACTGAGAACAATAATATGAGATATAACATTTACCATATTGACACTTGTAGCTTAGTCATACAATAAAAATGCAAAATGATATTGCATTTGAAAGTCTATGTTAAGACTAAGACACAAGATTTAATTGCAGCACACTTTTGCATTGTAGTACCCTCCGTTTCTCACAGGAAATTTCATCTTTTAACTGATTTGAAACATAACTCAATGAAAAATTTGGAATGTATCGTGTGGCAAAATATGTCGAGAAACATTTTAGACTTTTTTGATGCCTAGTTTTGATTGAAACTTCATTTCTACATACACAAGAATAAGTTCTATGATGTACAACAATAGAATTTGAAGGCATTAAAGTGATTTAGGTCAACAATGATTGTTGCTACTAGTGGTAAAATAATGTGGATAGGATATTACAGTAAAGATTACCAGGAAAAAACTTTTGCACTTTAACAAACAATATTTTTTATTTTTTAAACATACAATGTTACACAATAATAAAAGTAGACTTGTAGGAGATATGCGTTCAGGAAGATAGTCCCTTTTAAAAAGGATTCAAGTAAATATTAGTAGTATATTGAAACAGTTAATTGATAAACAATTATTTGAACTATAACTCATGCATATTGTAACACATCAATCATGTAATAAAACAAGAACAACAATAACTAATCAATTTAAGAGTCGATTATTACAACAACAAAAAACACATTCGTGAAGGTTCATGCAAAAGTAACTAATAAATACATATTCAACTCATATAGTCTTACTATGTAAGAGACTAAAACAAAATCGTTTCTATCGCGGATGAAACGTGACCAGAAGCGGAGTCTTGCTAAACATGACCACCCTTAGCTCGTACTCTAAGTCTGACATTTTAGTGTGTGACGTCACTCGCATCCGTCTCAGGATATGGACCAGGGCTGTCTTCAGGATCAACATCGCGTATGCCTTGCCTGAGAACACAATTTGGAGATTAATGTATATTTAGATGAAATACACTTCAAAGATTATGTTTTAGAATTTTTGGGAGATATTAATATATCTTCAATAAATAAATATTTCAGATGTTACATTTTCCATGTCTTTTAGTTTATTCACTATCTTATATAAGATTGTATTAGATTCAAAGGATATAAAGGACTCTTAGTTCCCGACGCATGTACGTTTATGGCGCACTCCAAATTCCACTAATAGGGTCTCGAGATCCAAACGTGTCTGTCCAATGCCGACATGGAATTTATCACCTGGGTGTGAGGTTAGATACCACCTAGGCTTGTTATCTTTAACCTCGAGTTTCTCAAAATACAAAATAACGTGTTTATTTATTTATTCATCAACAGCATACGCCATTTTACATTATTACAGAAAACAAACAAAGATGGTCAACAGAGTATATCAAGAATTATAAATACTGTTAATTAATAGATATTTAACGAATTAATGAGTGACTAACAATAATATAATAAAGTCCACGAAAAGAAAACAAACAGTAACTACAATACTTGTTATGCAAGCAAATAACAAGAAACTAAATACACAAAATTTGACTAAGTAACACTTAACAATATAAAAAAATCAAGCAAAGAACGTAAGTATTAACAAAACAAATAAAAATTTATAAAAATAACAATATAAATCATTAATTACATATACAATGAAACAAATATAACTAAGAATAAATGTGTATGAATAATGACAACGTAAACAAATCAACAAAATAAATGGTCAAGGTAACAAACAAATACTGTAGAATAAATTATAACAGTCACGAATTGAATAATGAGACATCAAAGAACAGGCTGATTGTTTAGAAATGTCCTGCAGCTGATTACGTACATAGCCCTAGAATCTTCAGTAGTGAGTCCTAAGTTGTGTAAGTGTCTCCTGATATGAGTCCAGTAGTAAGGAAAATAACCCGTATCAAAAGTCCTGTGTTTAGCTTCATCAGCCAGTTTATTAATTTGATGTTATTGACTCTAACGAGTTTCTTACCAAATTATTACCCAAAGAAACTATGCCACCGATGACATTACTTATCGTTGAACCATTTCCAAATATATTGGTAACCAGATGACTTATTTATACCACAAGATAATTCAGGCCCAAGAAGGCACTTTTTGAGAGGTTTCTCACCAAGTAGTTAACGGGTTCATTGCTTCCTAATATGACAATTTCCAGGAAGCCCGCTGAGATGTACTTCGTAATTCATTACGACTAGCTAGAACGGAATAAGTCTGAAGGATTTCCATGCCTGCTTTGAGGGTCGTAAGAGAGGCTTGTCCATCACATAGTAACACTGTCCTTTGATTATTGTATATTAATGAATGAAAAAATAGTGTAGGTAGATTTCAAATTTTTAATCAACCTCAAAAAGAAGTAGATTATCAAAATCTATCTGTTTATATATTAATTTTTTATGTATGTCCACAGATCTTTACAAAAAATATCCAATCGAATTTTGCTGCTTCAGCATAGTTCTTCATAAATATTTAAGGTTTGGAAAAGTATACTACCAGGAAATTGGTTTGAAGGTGTTCATGAAAAGGACGTTTTCGTGTTTGGCTTCAAAAAGACGTTCATATTTGAAGATAAATAAAAAGACCGTCCTTGAGCAATAGAGCAGAACTGAGTTCTGAGATTCTAATTTTCAAATTCACTAAATTTCCTCAGAATTACTGTGACACTTTTCCTAATCTATATCAGTGTTTAAGAAAACTATTGAAAACTATTTTGTAGGAGTCCTTTGAAACATGAAACATGGAGAAACAAGACGAAATAAGTTACTGAAATGCAGTTTATAATTATGATTCTAACTTTAATAGGAGGTACAGTATGTTCCTTGTTCTCGGTTATGAAACATTACCCCGTATATTTAGAAGGAATGCAGAAAGAAAAAAATGTCTATTTGATGCGTAGCCTTTTTTTTACAATACGCGTGTTTCTTGAATTTGGCAGAGCATTAGGACATTTAGTGGTATGGGTTTTGAGTTACTTTCGGATTATTATATAAAATTATATTTTATTTGTTTAATATCTTGATTTAATTTAAATTTGTTGAAGCCAGTTTATTAAGATTTAAGAAATTATATTATTTTTATACTTTGTCTTGCAATGTTATATTACCATGAATGTTAATAATTTCTTACTAAATAAATGTTAATGAAAGTACGCAATATTAACCAATTCGGTATTAATTTTAGTTTAAAAATTGGAAATAAAACGTAAATATTACGAGGATTAGGGGTACTCTTATATTTCCCTGCCAACAAAAGAATATTTGCAAGCTTATGGCTATCAAAATTCAATCACTTTGTTATATGATGTTACTCACCTATGCAGTTGCGGGGGCCAGCGCTGAACGGGACGAAAGAGTAGTTGTGTCGCAGTCTTTTCTGTTCCGGAGAGAACCGTTCAGGCTGAAACTGTTCAGGATTTGGGAACCGTTCTTTGTTCCAACCCATAGCGTGGAGCATCAGCCCCACCCGACTACCGGCTGGTAGAGTACAGCTGGCTAGAATCAAACAGTGTTTACGTAGTTGCGCTAACAAAGTAGCAGGTGTGCTTATGCTAGGTTATTGCATTCTACATTACTGAGAAAGTCAACCATGATGCTATAAGCAATAAGATACTTTTATGAATGAAAATGCACTCTTTACTTTTTATTTATTTGTAGCCGGATGTGGTGTGATAGTACTTCGTAACGTTCATTATACTTATATACCTTAGTAAATCTAAACCCACTAAATAGCATATACATGACAAACCGCAAAACACTCAAAATGAGTTTTTAAACCAAATGTTGCAATTTAATTAATAAAACAGTATTTGCAGATTAATATTTAAAGCATAACAAACTACGTTTTTGTACAATTATAACAAAGCAGTTTTATGTGCATGTCACAACAGAATTAACCATCACATTAAAAGTAATTATTATAAAATTTTTAGCCTAACCTAAATGGTTTTTGGCAAATATTTTATACAACGAAGGAGGTAACCTTATCAAATCTGTAATAACAGTTTCCGATCAGATGACACCTCAGACGCGCCTTGGCATCTTTATTATTAGGTTATTTCGTAAAATATTTGGCCATTGAGGTAAATATTTTTGGGCCGTAGAAATATAGTAATTGTTTAAACAAACAAGACCTGAATTTTCATGTCCTGAACTCTGATTTGCTTTTGGGAATTGTAGTTATGTTTTACGATAGGAAACTTATTCAGGCACCGGAAGGCAAATATAAAAATGTATGTGATAATGAGTAGTGACGGAAACGTCAAGACACCATCCGCGCACGTTAGATGCGCAGTGAAGTGAATATTATAAAGTGAAGGAAACAAAAGCGCATGTTAACTTCATACTCTACTTTGTACGGCTACCCTCTAAAAATCAAAGAGAACTGTGTCGTTGGTTAAAATACTAAAAAAAAAAATACTTTTCAGAATAAACAGATTTGGTCATTTGTCAACTATATCTAATAAATGAGATAAACTATTTTTAAAATCTAATATTAAAAATAATAGAACTCTTAATATAAGCATGCTTCTATGATAGGCTACCAGGCTGCAAACAAATAAGAAAGGACTTACTCATTTTGGTGAACAGATCATCGACTTACCTAACTTAGTATCACTCGCAGCATGTCTCATGGTCATAACAATGCTACCGTGTAGCCTAATGTTTTCTATAATGACCTGGTCCAGGTACGTCATTGCGTTAGTGTCGGCATAGGTGACGTCACGCTCGAGGTCTCCCATTACTTCCTGGATCTCCGTGAATATCTTTTCCTAAACATGAGCGCTAGAATGTAATTAGTACACTGTGGCTGTGATGGCACGATGCAGTTCCCCAACTACATTCTCCATAAATATTTCGTTCTAAACATGAGAGCTAGAATGTAATCAGATACATTGCGGCTGTGATGACACGGTGCTGTTTTCTAATTATTTCTCGGATCTTCATGAATATATTTTCCCACACATGAGCGGTAGAATGAAATTAGTTACACTGTGGCTGTGATGGCACGGTGCAGTTCCCCAACTACATTCTGGTTCTCCATGAATATCTCGTTCTATAAATGAGATCTAAAATATGATTAGATATAATTCGGCGTCAACGTCATTGTGCAGTTCCCCAACTACATTCTAGAATATAATTAGATATACTTCGGCGGTACCATCAGGTTGCAGTTTCCAAACTGCATTCTGGTTCTCCATGAATATCTCGTTCTATAAATGAGATCTAAAATATGATTAGATATAATTCGGCGTCAACGTCATTGTGCAGTTCCCCAACTACATTCTAGAATATAATTAGATATACTTCGGCGGTACCATCAGGTTGCAGTTCCCCAACTACATTCTGGTTCTCCATGAATATCTCGTTCTATAAATGAGATCTAAAATATGATTAGATATAATTCGGCGTCAACGTCATTGTGCAGTTCCCCAACTACATTCTAGAATATAATTAGATATACTTCGGCGGTACCATCAGGTTGCAGTTTCCAAACTGCATTCTGGTTCTCCATGATTATCTCGTTCTAAACATGAGAGCTAGAGTGTAATTATATGTTATTCGGTGGCTTAAGTCACGATGCAGTTCCCTGACAACATTTTGGTTCTCCATGAATATCTGTTTTTAAACATAAGAGTTGAAATATAATTAGATATACTTCGGAGGTGACATCACGTTGCCACATCCGAATTACATTCTCGTTCTCCATGATTATTTCGTTCTATACATGAGAGCTAGAATGTAAATATAGATAATTTGGTGGTGACGTTAGGGCTGAGTTCTCCAGCTACGTTATGGATCTTCATGAATATCTCGTTCTAAACACGATATCTAAAATTTAATTAGATATACTTCAGTGATAGTCACGGTGCAGTTATATACTATACTATAATACACTAACGTAGTAGTTATTTTATTTCATGTATATAACTTGATTATTTTAAAGTGATATCTAGCAAATATTTCATTACTCATTTTAACCCTCTTCAGATAAATCGATTGTATTAACGTACACAAAGCATCTTTAGCAGAGCTATTTACATCGTTGAGGGTTTTAATAGAGTTAAAGTCTATCACTTCATAAATAAGTGGACATTTTTCAAATTAGGTACTGTATGACTTTAGTACATAATTTATTTTAAAATAAAGAAAATTGAACATTTTAAATGAATAAATGTCATAAGAAATATTCTAATACTTATAAATGTTCTATAGTCCTGAGGTAGAAATGTATTGACAGGATTAAAATTCGTTATGTAATTTTTACAACAAGGATTCGAGTTCAGGTCGGGAACGATGTTTGGTAAAATTAGTTGACTTCCACGACGTGACATTAGACTTAGCTGTTCTCCTATATTATACCTTTGGCCCGTCAACAGTTGATATGAGCGAGAGAACCTTGCCTTAAAGGTCGGGTGCTGGAACAATCAGAAGGCTTGGATAGTAAGTAATAAAAAGGGGAATTAGATGGTAGTTTTTTCGTATCTGTAATATGATTGACTCGGCCATACAGTGTGTTGAAATGAGTAAAGATTATGTGCATTAGTAGAAAGAAGAAAGACCTTTGACGCCTTAGGCGTTGGAGCATCTTTAATTGAATTGGGCAGTCTGGTGAGGAAAATCACACCCACTTGCGGGGGTAGGCGTTTATAAACCACAGTTCTGTGTCTCCCAGTTTGATAGTTTGCTCTGCTACATGTCCCATACATGTGTATGTCTTGGAATATGGTTTAAGCAAATTGACTCATACAAAACTAAGTTGTCTCCAAAATAATTTGAGGCACGGCAGAGTCAACAGCTGCAATTTTTTGAAAGCTTGCCGGCACGACTCTCTAAATTTGATTTTTATTTCTCATTTTAAGAGATCAAATTTAAAATATCATGATTTTCTTTACTTGAGTAAAATATTCTCAAATCTGTGGATTATTCTAAATTTGTTATTACATAATATACATATTATATAATTTAAATATATATTATACATAGTTGTATATTTGTGAATCTGATAATAATGTGTGGTAAACGCTGTACATTACCTGGACTTCCGGGTGGTGTCCTAGTGTGAAAAGTGTAAGAGCCAGAGCTGAAACAACTGTGTCAGATGCCTAAAACAGAAAAAACATTTCCTGATCATTTCAAAAACGACTAAACTATTTTATGTGTTCACGCTTAATCAATAAGAGTGTTGTAGATCTTAACATGTAATACATTCAAGAGGCAAATTAGCATTTTAATAGTTGAATAGCTTAGCGAAACTTTGTAATATAACATTCACACATGTGATTCTGACAAAAATACAACTTTGTTGTTCTGTCAGTAACTTAATCATTTTTTGTGCCAATATGATTTATGAATGATTAAGAAATACATTATTATAATATGGTGTTTCTTATTAATTCATATAATATAAAACAAACGGAATGGCGTTTGGCTTCAGAAAACGGAATGAGCAAACATTTTAGGCCCTCATTTATGGATTCTAAGTCATCGCCTAGAAGTAAAAATAATAGTATAAAAGTTAGATTTTTCATATTTAAATTCATAAAATTTCATTTTATAACGGTTTGAATAAGGCCTATACAATTTCTGGCAGTCTGGCACTACTCAGTAGTATATGGAAGCTAGTACTTACTAAGTGCCTCATTATGAGGCCTGCCAAACCCTTATTTTCCAGCAACCAGCGCTTCTCAATTTCACATAGTTCAAATCTTTCCTGCCGAAAGATAAACTCATCTATAAAGTACTTTGAGAGAGAGGTCACTTGGCTGAGTAACAGTTTGCAAATGTTTGAGATCAAGCTTTAAGTCACCTGTTACTGTAGTGTACTGAGATGTTAAGAATCTTGCTGGTTTAGATGCTATCATGCCGGTGTTTACGTTGCAGCAACTGGAAGTGGACGGCCACACACAAGACACACACAACAGACACATGACACATGACACAAATGACACATGATTAGACGTCATGACAAGTAACCCGATCCCAGTTATCTCACTCTAGTGGTTGCTTATATAAGTATATTCACGTGGTGAGAATGGCTGCGTCTTAAATGACACTCCTATTAAATGTTATTTAGAGCCTGAGCTTAGCTCTGAGTATTTTTAAGTACGTGGTCTTAAAGAAATGGGTTTACTTCCAGTTAAATTCTACAGGCATCGATGAAATATCATCCAAAACAATGAAGACTTGTGCAGATCAAATTTTTATACCTCTTGTAACCATTTTCAATAAATCATTCAAAGAGGGAATTTTTGCATCCAGCATGAAAATATCAAAAGTCATGCTAAAAAAAAAAAAAACTAAAATCTGAAGAGAGTACAAATGTGGAAAACTATAGGCCTTAGACTATTTTTCTCTTGTATTTAAGTGCAAAACATTGTTGTGAGAAAATTTTTCCTTAACTGCCCTTAAATAACTATGGTTAATAACAGATGATCTAGGTTTTTCGCTTGGCACTTAAATGCCTTAATTTCCCATTTTCCTGATATATTACAGATGATTGCATTATTTAGGCTATTGTTTTCTAATTCAAGAACTAGAAAACGATTGGTATATCTTATTGTTTTTTCATTACTATGTCGAGAACAACTGAACTCTTAGAACCAACTCACACTAAACCCAATCTTGGCTAAAATGTTTTTACAGGAAATGCATTTGTGCCCTAGGGTGAGCTTATATGAACTACTAACTTACTAGCTATGTCAGCAAACATTAAGTTTCAGAGCGGACCAGTATCTTGCTTAAGATTATCCTATTACTATTACCAACTCATAAGAATACATAACTTTCATTAAAAAACCTCAGTTTTCTAAATAATTTTTTATATAATCAGCTTTACCATTTGAGTTAGGGAGGAACCCATAAAATTACTCTTACGATTCATACTCAACATTGCTGCTAAAAAACTGAAAATAAAATAAAAATTAGTGTCATCGTCCCGTCTACTATTAAGAGAGGATTTCCCTCCGTTTTTTAAATTGGGGAATTTAGATTTGTTAATAGGTCGGCCAATTCTATTTCTTGTTTATTCCTAGCTTCTATGTCTAAGCTAATGTTAGCAATAATTTTATCTTTAGCATTACAATTAGACTACAAAGACAAAATTCATGCGTTATATTTTTCCAACTCGTTGTTAAAGTCGACTAAACTAGAGGATATGATTTTATTATTCAGAGAAATATATTTATCTTCACGAATGAGGTCCAGCTCATTAAATGAAGCATCGAAATCACGTTATCATGGCTATTTCTCCCATTCAAGACGGGGCTCATGAGTTAGAATGAAGGTCCTTAACTAAACCATAATATTGAGGCTAGTATTTAAAATTTATTGATTTCCATTATTTGTTTATTGTAACAAATCCAATATCTTTTTCGATTTGTATATGATCTTTAAAAATGTGATATGCATTTTAGTTAAGCAATTGATTAAATATGTATTTTTAATTCATACAAATCTTTTATATTACTTCTTAAGTTTTCATATTGTTCAAAATATTTTCATATACTTATAGCTAATATTTATCATAAGGTAGATTTCGAATCAATGCGCCATCACATTATGTAAATTTTTTGAGTCCCAAGGAGGTGTTAGCGGGCTCTTTTAGCATTAATGAAGGATGCGATAATGATTAGGCTTGTTAGATTTAACATATTTCCCAGACTCAACCAATAAAATCGGATGATAGATAAATAAAATATTTTAATTGAAGTACATAGACTGTATTTTATGGGGTTTAAAGTGATATTCATGCTTACATTAAAATTATACTAAAACAGGTTGGGAGATGGAAATACCTTCCAGTGGCTATCACTTAATTAAGGAATGTTTAGTATAATTATTATATGCCCTAGCGTCCCGATTATTTAACAGGAAATCGCGTATAAAACGATTTGATCTTAATAATTTTTTTTATTCCTAATTAAGTTAAATCGCTTATATTTCATTTAACTCACTTAGTTAAATATTAAATTAATTTTATCCTACGTCAGAGATTAACGTATTAATTAATAACCACAATTAAGATGTGCAATCCTTATTATTTCATTAAATTTAATGAAGACAAGTGTCAGTGATCTGTAAACTAACATTTTTATGCCATTAAAAATAAATGATTAAACTTATATTAAAACAATTTTCAAATTATAAAATTCAAGAAATTGAACTGCATTTGTGCCTCTTTAAATGTTTGCCTCATAAATATAGTTTTTTAAGTAATGCGTGATTTATGAACTTAACAAAATTTTATTTGTTATTTTATAAACATTTATAAAGAATATTTTAACAAACAACTTTTGATTTTAGAGCCAGCATTAACGTTTGCTGATCTAAATCTACAAACTTCTAGATTAGTTTGAGATTTTCTTTATAAGAGCAAGAAAATTTTTAAAATTCTTACACTTATTTAACTGGTTTATAAGAAATACATGTAATTTTCTGCTAATGGAATGTACGATAAAACATTATAATGTTTTACGAAAAATTCATTATTAAAATCTATTTAAACTATAATACTAACTGACCAATCATATTTTAATAATAACTAAAGGTCTATAATGAAATATAAACATTTATCTGTGCGTTATTTTATAGTTAGAATCATTATTGAATAGATTTCCTGCAAAATATATTTAGTTTATTGAATCACAGTTCTTAGTGTATATACTTACAATTATTGTCATGCTAATAAGTTCATCCCTCCAATCATGGTCCCCTGATACTACTGGCAGATTTTCAAACATTACATCCAGCAAGTTTATGCCTGACAAGCCTGAAAATTAAACATAAATATATGACTAAATTTGTATTATGTTTATATTCAAGTGTTATATAGTTACTTTGTTTTAACATTGAATGATTCCTTTTTATTACTAAGAGAATGTATAAAACTTTAATAGTAGCAAACGTCCTAAAAAAATACTTCCTGATGATGAGGTAGATTATGATGTCTTTATAGTATTTTTGTGGCATTTCTTTAGTTCACGAGGAAACCATACGTACTAGTTCCCTCCGTCCATCTAACTGAAATTAAATTGCATTAGACCATAGGTCACTACACAAACTCTACCTAAATACGTATGCTTAATAAATAAATTGATATTATTTAGTTTATGGATCTTAAGGAACGAATTACGTACAAACAAAATTGACATATTTATTGAAGTACGTGTAATAAAATTAATGTATTGTGCACGTATAAAACATTTTTGTAATTAAGCATCTTAATATTGTAACGTTTAATTTTTTTTAATATGTCTGTGATTTACCATTATAAACATTTGAGTCCAGAATTTTTGGAATTTAGTTGATTAGAATAATATTATAGAGCTTATCCTTCGCAAATTTTATTGAAATATGAAGCTGAAACTGAAAAATCTAAAGACAAAAATCCTAAATATGATAAAGTTTATAAATAATTGTTAACACTTTATTAAAATCATTATAAATACCTTAATTTTGCAATACTTTTAACAAATTTTACTAAATGCTTTTGAAATTATTTCTAAATGATTGGTGGATTATCAAGATTATTCGGGCAATATTGAGATAGCAGGGTTTAATGGTTTTTATCCAAGCAACATTTTAACGATCCAAATAAAGAAACATAGTTTAATATTGATTTTTGAAATATTTTGTAACGATAAAAATTTCAATTTTATACTTATGGAACAAAAGACGTCATATCTTGGAACAAATGATATTAGATTAATTTACAATTTCATACAGTTTTTATTTTCTGAAATTGAAATAAGAAAACACAATAAATGTATAGGAGGATTATAGCGAATTAAGTATAATTAAAGAAACCATTTCTTATTATAAAAGTGATGTTATTTCTTAAAATTCAAATGGGTTTGAAATAACTTTTAAATTTAGAAAATTTAAAGCGGTTGGCAATATATTTAATTTCAGATTAGAATTATTTGAAAATATAAATTGTACTATCTATAAAGTTGGGTTTTATAACAAATTAGTTTCATAACAGCTGAAGACGATAATGTGGTATTAAAAACAAAAACTGTATGTATTGAGTATAACATATTTCTGGAACAACTTATTAATTTGATATTATAAATATTTATAGAAATATTTTCAATACTAAATTTGTTAGGCAGATTAATCAATAACAAAATCCTACTAAATTAGATGTTTTTAATGTAAATATTATATGAAAGTGAAAGAGTGAAATTAAGTGGTTTTTATCATACAGATGAATTACAAAATTTCAACATTTCTGGAAATTTTTTCAGAATTATGAATAAGTTGTATAAATTTTTTAAGAAGCTTTACTGCAAAAATGTTGAAATTTATTACATATCCAAATAATTTATAGAAAATAGGCCAAAGTATGTCATCGATGAAACAAAAAGTTTGACAAATATTACTGGTTCAAAAACATTATTTATCAATATGAGTTTTCAAAATGTTGTTGCAAATGCGTTTTATTATGTTGTTGTTTCTGAGAAGTGTTTACCATATGATGTAATTAAGAATGGAAACTCAGTAATTTGTTAAAAAAATATTTATAAAACGTTCGTTGAATATTGTTGATATTTTGTGCACTGATAGAATTATTCATTCTTTATTTCAATAGAATATCTAAAAATATTGCGAAAAATATATATCAAGATCATCTTAATGGTTGGGTCGGAAGTGATGATTTAATGGTTTTTAATATTTACTGATCCTATGTACCAAATGTAATCGAAAAAGCTGTAATAGTTCATGAGATATACTAGTTTCAACTAATTAACAGATTTTGATCAAATTTGGTACACATATTGATCAAAATTGGTACACATATAGTAACTACCTAATTCTTTCGATTTAAATTATCCACGAGGGCGAAATCATTCCCGATGTTTTAATACTCATGTCGAAATAAAAAAATTATTGGAGAAACCTGAAACTTAAAACACAAACGAGTTCGACTGAAATTGTTATTAAATAACAAAAAATTAAAATCAACCCCAATCATCCCTTATTTTAACACTGATATTTTCTTATTTATGGTACTTTAGACTTAGAATTTAAACAGCAGCGGTTTATGTTCCTTTGAATAGTAATTTGAGTTGATTTTCGGTCTATCCCAAAAGTGTTCTAGAACCGCGATATTACTATCTACTGCTATATCAATATCGGTGAGTTGGCATCTATTATCATTTTCTATCGCTCTTTCTATCTCATGTTTAACGTGTCCTATCTCCGGATGTAGCTGTTTCTTTATTGCAATCTCTAAAACTATACATTTGTGGCCTCCGAGCCAGGTTCTTTGTCTCACTTTCCAAGCTAACCAGTATAAAAAGGGCAATGATATTTACCATATCTTCTTTGTGAAATTTACAGTTAGGGAATTGTGATAAAACCCTTCTAGCTAGAACCAAAGTTGCGGGACGGTATCTGTCTATTTCCATACGTGCAATTAGTAGAAACCTGGATCATATCATCAATAAAAAGGTACAATTATTCCTTCCAAATGAACAAAATAGTAACCATTTACTTACAATAATCATTTAACAATCTATAATAACAAGCAAATATGTACTCACGTTCGGTACTTGGACTTGTGTCTGGAATCCCTTCCTTGCGAACAGTTTCCTCTTCTTTACACATCTTTAAAAAGTTGATGTTTTATAATGCAAAAACTAATACATAAAAGTGCAAATAATTCTGAATATAAACATAGGAGTATTAGATAATCTACTCATGGCCTATGGATTATGTTATTTGAGACCAATAATTAGTTGTTAGGAAGTGAAAAAGAATGTTTTAGAAATGGTGAAAAGTATAAGCTGAAATGTATACCTTACTGAATTGTTTCACGTTACTGTCAGAAAGTAAAATGTGTATAGACGCCATAATTGACTATTGATAAATAACCATCCAACTGTATTTATATGTGATATATGTTGTATTTAATGTAAGTATAAAAATAAAGCATTTAAAGAATTCCATTAAAATACATAATGCATAGTTTGTTTAGGAACTAACTTAATGTAGCAATTGTCAAAAATAACGTGTATAAAAGTAAATTTATTTGGGCGGGATTTGGTGCTATAAAATGTTTTCTTCCCCGTATTCTATAATTCATCTTTTTAGCACATCCAGTACTTCAACATACCTGATTGACAAAGTGCATACACCTGTCCAAAATTTTGATAGATCCCTCCAGCTCCTTCCAATAGAGGAATTTAAACAGCCATTCAATATGTAACCAAACCTTGAAAACACGTAGGACGACTATCCTGCCCACACTAAGAACAGAAGGAAATATGCGTAATTTAGTTTAAGGATAACAAAGCACATTAAATAATTAATTTCCTGCGAAAAGTACATTTCTAATTGCTAAATACGAACTGTAATGTGTGCTTACCTATCAGTTATGGATTTTACATCCTTGAAATCATCAATAATAACTTTTCTTGAAAGGTTCGTCCCTGAAACAACGCAGGATACATTGTAATTTACTGTAGTGCAATGGTTCAGTTTGTGGTTTACAAATAGTGAATTGAAACAGGGGCAGACAATAAAGGCTGTGGCCGTCTTAGTACGAGGTCATAAAAGTTCACCGAAGATAGTAAAGAAGGCGAGTATTGAAGGACTTCACGGAACTAAAGCGAGAATGATGACATAAGTGAAGATACAGCAGGACAGACAGACGTACACAATTATTTATCCCAACTGTGAACCCACTGCACAAGAAAACTTACAGCTTAAGATTACATGCAAACATATACATCTAGAATATATATCATACGTGCAGGATAGTAATGTATTAAGATTTTAAGTAACCTATAGCAATAAATGTTTTTAAAAAGTGCTGCACATAAATCTAAATGTAGTGATAAATATAAGCTAACTACATTATATCAATAATACAATGCATTAATAAATAACTAACAACAATATATTTAAAATATATGTTTAAGCAATAAATATTAACTAGACGTTACGAATAATCTTATTGGAGATTAGGACAGATATAATGTATCTCTCTCTCACTTGAGCTCAGCGAGCAGAACATAAGCTATCTTTATCCTTATTGGAGATTAGGACAGATATAAGGTATCTCTCTCTTACTTGAGCTCAGTGAGCAGAACATAAGCTATCTTTATCCTTATTGGAGATTAGGACAGCTGATATAATGTATCTCTATCTCACTTGAGCTCAGTGAGCAGAATATAAGCTATCTTTATCCTTATTGGAGATTAAGACAGATATAATGTATCTCTATCTCACTTGAGCTCAGTGAGCAGAACATAAGCTATCTTTATCCTTATTGGAGATTAGGTCAGATATAATGTATCTCTATCTCACTTGAGCTCAGTGAGCAGAATATAAGCTATCTTTATCCTTATTGGAGATTAACACAGATATAATGTATCTCTATCTCACTTGAGCTCAGTGAGCAGAATATAAGCTATATTTATCGTTATTGGAGATTAGGACAGATATAATGTATCTCTATCTCACTTGAGCTCAGTGAGCAGAATATAAGCTATCTTTATCCTTATTGGAGATTAGGACAGATATAATGTATCTCTCTCACTTGAGCTCAGTGAGAAGAACATAAGCTATTTTTATCCTTATTGGAGATTAGGACAGATATAATGTACCTCTATCTCACTTGAGCTCAGTGAGCAGAATATAAGCTATCTTTATCCTTATTGGAGATTAGGACAGATATAATGTATCTCTCTCACTTGAGCTCAGTGAGAAGAACATAAGCTATTTTTATCCTTATTGGAGATTAACACAGATATAATGTATCTCTATCTCACTTGAGCTCAGTGAGAAGAACATAAGCTATTTTTATCCTTATTGGAGATTAGGACAGATATAATGTACCTCTATCTCACTTGAGCTCAGTGAGCAGAACATAAGCTATCTTTATCCTTATTGGAGGTTAGGACAGATATAATGTATCTCTCTCTTACTTGAGCTCAGTGAGCAGAATATAAGCTATCTTTATCCTTGACGTCGACAATGGTAGTGCGAGAGAGAATCGATGGGAATTATAGGTAAAAATTAAAACTGACCCAATCTAAAATGCCTCATAAATCGGATTTGCATGCGTCCAAGTGTTGCAACATGACCAGATAGGTATGAACTCTTTACACTGAAGAGTATTCCAGAATCGGTAGGATTATAACTTTGAGAACTTTGGGCTGAGTCGATAGAGAACGGAATTGTATAAACACTATGCATAGTAATCACATCAGAGTATTGGAAATGTTGTACACATAATCCACATGGTTCCAACGGTTACGTATAGATTCATTACCACTCAAAGGTCTGATTAAATTATAAAGCATGTTTTCGAACACAATTGTGAAGGGGGGGGGGAGATGAGGGAGGTGACTCTAAACAGAGTGGCACTATTGCTAAAAATTTAGTCCATTGCATTCTGCTTATATCAGGCACCAGTAGACTACAAGGTATCCTGTAGTGGTTTACAGTCCTTCAAACAAGTCACTTCGAAGAATACCTTAACTTCCTCCGAGAACATGAGACATTCATTATGGATAACATTGCAGAGGTCATTTACGAAGAGGTTGACGAAAGGTGTAGCTAAATGCGACCCTTTAAACCTCCTAGAATCTCCAAAATTGTGAACTGACAAATTCGACTATCATCTGCGTTATCGATTTAACTAGCAGGAATCTTTTATTCGAAAGAAAACTTCAACTAAGAGGAGCCTATGCACTAAGGAATTTATGGGGTCTTTCAATCAAAAGCTATAGTACAGATGGTCAGAGGGAGTGGAAAACAACACGAATCTAAGATCGTTTCAGGTCCTTAATAGTTTGTACGACTCTCTTCCGTGAGCACAATATTATGGGAGCCTCCGCTGTTCGTGGCAGTGTGTGAATTATAGGATAAAAACGAAGTTCAATTATCTCAATTATCAGCGATGAAGGGAAATTTGGACACGAAGTTGGTGTTTTGTGGTTAGAGTGAAAATTCTTTTAGCAACATTTAATTCATCTTGTAAGATGTAGTGCTGATAATTATACAAAATCAATTATATGAAGTTATTTATCAGGAGAAAATATAAATAATATTGAAACAAACGTAGACACAATTATTGGAGTCTAGAAAGCCAGTTGTGCTCGGACAAAGCCTTTTTTTATCAATTGTAGAAAATCAGTTATATTATTGTTTTTATCATAACTATTTGATGGCCAATACCAGTTCTGTTAAACGTTTATACACATTAAAACATCAGGTAATTTTAACGGCTAATGATGATCTATGCCATGAAGAATAATAAAAGTAAATGATACATAAATCAAATTATACATCGATGACTAAATTTTACACTGCTTTTACGGCCCTTATATAATTGATTCTAAATAGTATAAACAATACTCATTCACAAATGAATATAATTTCTTACAACACAATGTTTTTTCCAATGCTGGTTTTAATTATTTGTAGTTTTAATTTAATTTGCTACATATTCTCCACCTCAAAAACCAAACATACTTACTTATGCTAGCATCCAAGGCCATTTCAAAAATCTCATCAGTAGGATCTGCAGGTGGGGAGGAGCTGACCAAGAACCGCTCTGTTAACTTCCTACTCGCTTCATTGAAGACCGGAAGGAAGTGCTCTACATTAGAGGGATGCATCACGGGGTTCATCAGCTTCCTATACTTCTTCCACATCTGAACTGTAGCAAAAGTGTAATTTAATGGAAATATATTTTTTAGGCCTAAATTACATTACATTATACTGTGTATTAATAATTTTAAAGAGGCCTTAAATGTTTCAATCATAATAAAGCACATATTTCATTTTAAATTACACGATTTCTTAAAAATAAATCTTAATGGCCATTAAGGCTTTGATAGACTACTGTTATCCGCTTAAATCATAAATAATATCTCGATAGCTTTGTATTTAACGGCAAATAGGGACTAAGTTCAAACCATCAATGTCGGTTTTAAACTTGTGTTGTATTCAGATGAGAAAGATACTTTGACTAGATATAAGTCAAATTTCCTTAACAATAAAATGTGCTTACCTGGAGCCTGAAGAAGACTATTGCCCAAAAATATTTTGATCAGCGAGTAAACGTGATCTTTTTCCAACATACTGGAGCTGTTCAAAAGAATCTGAAAAGAAGTAATTCAGTTAATAGCTGTACGATTTTAATATCTGTCTATATTGTATAATAGAGAAAAAAACTGCCAAAAGGTGGTCAGAATCTGAGTTCACGTTATCTTAAATCTCACTACAACTCCGATTATGGCAGAATATTATGGTGTAGTTACAATTACTAGGAGAATCCAAGGGTTGGCAGACACAGAATAAGGCTGGCGACACAGATAAACTAATCCAAAAGGCTGGATCAGAATGGAAATCTTAGTTAAACTGGGAATACTCAGAATCTTAATATCTAGGCCTCTGTCACATGCAATTTCCATTACGCGGATTACAAACAAAATGTTCGTAGCATAACAATTGATGAACGCGGGGTGAGGGAATTTACATTCGAAATAGGTTTACACAGCTAATCGTTTCAAATTCAGGGTTAGAGTTAGAGAGGGGTAACCTGACGAAATCTATTGTAATGAATAAATTACTCTAACCTATCTTAGACGAACGAGATCACGTAAACTTAGAAGGCAAAATGGTTGTGTACAGTATTAAGTATAATTATACAAAGCGCTAGAATAATTGTCCGAATCGAAGATCAAACGAATAGACATGTAAGGGAATAGGTTAGTTAAACAAATATAACTAGAGAAAGACCTTACAGTATTAATGTGTTAATCGGAGAGAGCTGGATTGTAGAGGGTTAAATAGTGGTAAAATAGGTTTGTGAAGAGTCACTCAGTAAGTACTTTTTAATGTATTGACGTGTAATCCCTCATATGTGACAGCACAACACAGGTTTGGTACATGGAAATGCCTTGGGATGATCTTGAACAACAAAGTTTTCATTAAATATCACCGTATTGGTATGGCAGAGTAAACAGCACACAGTATTAAAGGAACCTAAGAGGGAGGGGCGAGGTATAAGAAGGGTATTAATAAAGGGTATTTAAGGGGGGTTTTTAAGAGGGATATTTACGAGGGGTATTTAAGGGGGAGGTATTAAGGGGGGCATTAAATTAAGGATGCCCTCTTGACAGCACATAACTCGAGAAAAGGCCCCTATTAAACGGGGCTTGGTGCACTAAAGTTTTAAGAACACGTGAGCATCAGCTGGAGCGAGATATACCAAAACCACGCACCTTGATTAAGGACCGGAATGGTCCATTATATGAGAACCTCTAGCGACGATGCTAATTGGTGTCGGCAGCAAGATACGCAACGCTATCCTCCAATACAGTCCGAGAGGAAATTAGGCTATCCCGTTCAAAACACCTTGGTATGTGACCAATTAGAGACAACAGAAGTGATTAGATGATCGTTGCAATCAGGTTCTTGTGCATACCAAGTAGAGTTGAGTAAAAATGTACCATTTTAAACAAAATTTGTAAATATTATATAAACGTCAAGCATTTTATCATTGTTAATATCCTTCAGCCTGTATAACATGTTATACATGATAATATTTATTCATGCAACAAATATATATAATTTTCAAAGGAAATATTATATTCCAACAGTGTGTTCAATGAGTTTTATTAGTTATATCAGTATTAGTTTAAAACCTGTAGGTTATATTTACTTAATAAGGAATAAAGATGGAATAATAAGGAATAATGCTTATCATTATAAAAAGAAATATATCTGTTAAATAGTATTTCAAAAAGTTTTGTACTTTAGACTTGTAATGTAGTATTAAATTTAATTTCCCTTGCCCATGATTATGCCTAAACTGCTTCGCAAAAACGCAAGAAGGACCATTTTTTGAAACTGTCTTCTCCAAATAGATAATAGGTAGAACCAAAGTAAAGCTGTAAGACAATATATATGCTGTAAATGTGAACTTATAGATTTTTTCATTCCACTTACGTTGTAGTTACCGTATAGCAATGATAAACAGTGACCTAAAAATCAATAAGTTATTTGTTTACTTTTAAATACTACAAGCAACATTATAAACATTAAACAACTTATTATCATTATTTTTAAGTCGTACTTACTTGGATATCCGCAGGGTCCACTACTACGAAAATAGGAATTGGTCCTATCCAAAAGCAGAACATGGTATCGAACTGTGTAGTGACTTTCAATAGATTTTTAGTCACATCTGGAATCAAATAAAAGGTATTATATACAGTAATCTTTAAACTCAAAAATACGAAGATATAAAAAACATTGTATTTTGAAGTTTTGTTTAAATGCTAATCAAAAACGTTATTCTTAATAATTATGCAACAGCAGTGAGCCAGTTGAGAGGGTGACCGTATGGTATGAGACATTGGACTGGTCCAAATTCCATTTAAAAGAGGTCCAAATGGTCTTAAAAGAGGACCTTTTCTTGTAAATACTTCTATCTCGTAATGCTGACTACAATTAAAAAGAAGAATTGCGCCTCCTTACAAGAAGTGAACATGATGTATCTGATTAATACCAGTCAGCACAAACAAATGTAAGCAAAGTACATGTTTGTTTGTAATATTTTATGGGGTTTAGTGTTTTATGATTCTCGTTTCCTCGATGTATGCTAATTAATTTGTAATAGCAAAGGCAATTCTATTGTCTACAGAGAGGTGAATACCTGTACATTGCTGGTATTCTCCTACCAAATGCATCTTTGAATATCAGTAAACTAATGTATCCGTTAGTAAAAGTCAATTATCAATCGACTTCAGATTAGTTATTTTGACCACAATTATGACGTACATAATTTCTTGATCTACAGCATGGTGAAAAAAGCAATCGTTCTAAAGGTTAGTACACTACAATTTAAATTAGTCGATGAAAAATCATTTCATGTTTTCTATAGATTTATATTTTCTTTTCCTTATAGGGCTATCCAAAAAGTAATAGACGTTTTTGAATGGTGCGGCAGTGGACGGGTCTACAGCCGCCATCTTGGTGCTAAAACACTGGTGTTCAGTACGCATCGAGCTGTAGTTGTGCGCTGCTATTGAAAATCCCGCCACTTGAGAATTAAGTTCAGTGATAGGGTTTTTGTTGGCAAAAAAACCATAAACCAATTGAAATCTATCGCCAACTTTGTGAAGTTTATGGAAATGGAATGAATGAAAATAATTGTGTACTGACTTCAAAACCTTTGCTGTAGGGAAGCTTGAATACGATAATTTTGTGCCAGGTTTTTTCCCAAAATCCTTACTAAAGATCACAAAAAAGACTTACTGCATCGTTAACTGGTGATGAAACATGGGTGAAGCATGTCAAGTGTAAAACGAAAATGCAGTCTATAGAATGGAGGCACACACGTTCTCCAAAAAACCAAGAAAATGTCTCCAAACTCTGTCAGAAAGAAAAATTACGGCAACTTTTTTGGGATGCTAAGGGTGTAATTCTGGTTGATGTACTTGAGCGAGGATCAACAAGCAACGCAGAGATGTGCTGTGAAGCTTTGCCTAGCGATGCAAAACAAGCGTAGGGAAAAATTAAGTTCAAATATTTCGTTTTTCCGCGAAAATGCACTCCACTATACAGCCAAGCGTATAAGACAAGTCTTGGATGACCTGCCTTATACGCTGTTCGCAACGCAGTGCTTCGATAGCTGAACTTCAAGCTGGAGTTAATCAGTGGTTCAGATTTTTACAAAGCTTGCTGGAAACGAAAAACTTGTCACGTTATGAAAAATATCTCAATTTGAACGGGGATTACATTGAAAATAGCCTGTGTGTAGCTTTTAAATGTATATAATAAAATGTTTATATTTAAATTGGATAAAATGTTTAGTTCAAAACGTCTGTTACTTTCTGGATAGCCCTCGTATCTGTTTTATTTGGCTAAGTTATTATATATATATATATATATATATATATATATATATATATATATATATATTATTATTATTATTATATATTATAATATCATATAAACGTTTGTGCCAGAATTTTTCGGCTTGTTCCTTATGAAATGACTTTGAATTCAACATTTTAAAATTTTCCTCGTTCTTCGAGACAGTATCGTCAATAGGACGGCATTTTCTTCTCAAATTAAAGTTTGGGTTACATTTGGACTTTCTAACCAAGTTTTCAATTTTTTTTGACATTAATTATATTTCATTTTTTCACGTTCACCCATATCTACTTCAAACATATGGCAGGAGTCTTCAGATGTGCCATAAACTATAGTATTTAATTTTATCAGCAAATAGCATCTGTAAATCTGCAGTTGAACACAGTAAATATATTTTGTGATGACTAAACCACTTAATGATTCTGATATTACAGCCTCCTATATCTAGTCTAGACATTCAGAAATCTCAAACCAAACGCTAATAGGATAAATTATAGTTGCCGTAGACTAGATAACTAGTAATAATCTTACCGGCGATGTTACCGACGAAGAGTAGTGCGTTGCCGAAGATGGGGAGGGTGGGAGGACACGGCAGCTTGGCAGCGGTGGCGAGAATATGTCTGTACTGCCATCTGAACTGTAAGTAAATCGTCAACAGGAGTAGACAGACAGCGTACAGAAGAATCAGGAGAACTGACATTGCCTTGACTGACCTGGCCCGTAACTGCTAAGAAATCTGAACAAAGGAATTTTAATTAACACAGCTCTGACAGAAACATTCTCGTATGCTATTCAGTCCGCTTCATCCAGGCTTTTAAAGCTCGCTAATCACCATTCCGTGATGCAAGGACACTGCACCGTAGGCCTACGTGTCTCCATCCTCTTGTGTCTTAACTTGTTTAAATTTTCTTTAGTAATATGCACTTATATAACAATGAAATTCAATTGAATTATCTGCTATCTGCAACATGTGCATAATAATGAGGTGGTTTTATTACTTGGAATAAATGAAGGGTATTATGGAATATTCTCACGATCGCCAAATGAGAAGCAGATATGCAATGAATGCAGATCTCCTATAAACTTGTTCGCAAAACCTCATTATGGTTGAGACCGTATCGCTGGACTAATCTTGCCTTGACTAACAATAAAGTCATCTGCTAAAAATAATTATCATTCATTATTAAACTCGGTGTTAAATTTTAAATAATATTAACTATATTTGAGCTTTTGCTGAATAAAATTATGTTTTTATACTTAATCGATTGATCATACAGTCAGTTTCCTAGACGTATGTTGGTACTGGAGGGTTTTCCTAAAATAATTAAGTTCTTTTTCTAAGTCGGTTGGTCTTTCACTAGAATTGCTGGACACAATAATTTAATTTCAAAAATAATTACTTGGAGATCCTACAATTCAAATTAGATTAATTTATGGAGACGTTTGATTTTCTATACTTTTCATGTTTCTGTATTAGAGTTGAGCAATACAAGCTAAATCTATATAACCTCATTAGTTCTACGAATCAATGCATTGTTAATGGTTAGCTATAGCTTTAGGTTTGCTCCATGTATGTTGGTACAGCTGTGACGTTCATTGATTCCGTCTTATTTGAATGTTGGCCTCGCCGAATACATAATCGTATTTTTAGTCACCTATATAACACAAATTAACCTTTCATATTAAAAATCCGGCTTCGATGCATGCAAGTAAAATGTTTACGGTATATGTCAACGTCATTAAGGCGTAAAAAATGTTTAGGAAAATCAAGAAAATTTGCTTGATTCCTAAAACAAGAAGGGATGATGTCATCAGGCTTGCCAAGGGGTGTCATAGTAGTGCTTGAAGTGCCAGTGAAAGAGAACCAAGTGACGGTTGCATACATAAAACAATCATTTAAGCGAGATGGCATGCCGTCGCTGGTGGTCTAGTTTCAGAAAAATGTGGTTAAGGACTTTTAGATCACCAAGTTGACAGACAAGACGGAAAACAAGAACACCACTGCAAGGGATATCGATCCAACGTACCCTTCTAACAAGGTCTACGGCGACGAGCATATCTATCGTGATAAAACTTTCTCTTGTCTAGTCTGAAGAAAACGTGTAAAGATACAAATAGGCCTTTTGCTGGGACAGATAATTTATTATGAGGAAGTAGACGGTGAGGGTACTCAATGGGTAAACTGTTTTTGTTTATATATTTTAGTATTATGTCATAAAAAGTTTTATAGTTCATTTTATTAATCCGCTTGAATCTTAATCATTTTAGTACGTAGTTTTTCTTAAATGAGTGCAAAAAACACATATAGTTATTATTTATAAACACATTTCTTAAAAATTTGCGCTGGTTAAGAATATAAAATTGATTTAACAAAAAAATATTATTTACCTAATCAAACTAAAAGTTGTAAATTATACAACTATCAATAATTTAATGGACGGTAGTGCAGAGTAATAAATAATGTCCTTAATAATGGTAATATTGTTATGGTCAAGAAAGTGAACTAAAAATATGTAAACGTCCAGTCAGACTTTGTTAATGTCAATTCTACCCAACACACACGACCATTGAGCATTCATCATATTAGATATTCTTTTTATGCAACCAACACCTGCAACACCGTATAAGAACGAAACATAAAAAGTCGCCGTGATATGTTACTTTTACCGCAGCTTTTACAAAACAATTACCGAATAAAACAGCTTAGAACCTTTTTTTATTATAGGTTAAATTTATTTAACACCTCGTTTGACAACTGTGGTGTTACCTTAATAATTAACTAACGTTACTTAATCAAAAATTGTCTAGGACAATAGACATATTTCATACCTAAGAGTTACTATGATAAGTACAGTAATTTAAATTAGAAATATACAATTACCGACTTATTTATCGATTCTAAAATGGCGTCTGATTTAGTATGTAGATGCTGGCAGTGTTTTAATTGAGGAGTGTGGCCTTGGAAATTTTCCACTGATATCTCACTGACCGCTGTCACTGTGGCGGGTTGAGGAACAGCCTAAAGCTTGCCACTGACCGTTACAGTAAATTTTTATTCAGGGGGCTGTCTTCTCGGCCTATCTTATCTTAGTTGGCTGAGCGTGAGCGAAGCCTATCACTCAATGGTAAGGAATCAATGGGCTTTTCTTCTGTTAGTCCGTCGATACGATATCTCAAAAACGAACTGGGCTATAGATTGGAAATGTTGGAAATAAAGTTTAATTTCTATATGAATGAGCAACACTGAGATTATTCATGTCACTCCATGGGATTTCGCTTAGTGTCAGCGAAAAATTTCAAATTTGGTTTATGGCTAACGAGAAAATAGCAGAATAAATAAAATTGAAAACAGTTGAGTATAATAAAATATTAGATTTTACCATGTGATATTCAATACATTTAGCGTATTCACACATTATAAAGAAAAAAAATGTAATGGAAAGACAATGTTAACATTTAGTCGCAAGATATTATTATTTTACGCGCACTCTTGCATTGTAATACATTCCTTACCTCACCGGAAATTTTGTTATAATTAAACTCCTTAACTGAAGGCACAATAAATGGGACAATTCATTACGAGGAACAAAATCATTGATAAAGAAATTACGTCATTTGATAAAGATACAATACATTCTCGGCTTTAATATAGAATAATTTGTTGGAGAAAATAATAATTCATATATCTAATAAAGAAGCCAAGATTCGCACACAGCTATGAAAAATTTACAAGTTATTATTACAAAAAAATAAACGAAATAGTTACGATCCAATTTATGTATTTTTAAAGTACCTTGGCTCTTTTATGATAGTCAAAGTACCAAAACTTATTTTACAAAACTAAAACCTGACACAAATTTGTTTTTTTGAATAGAGAATTCCTAAAGTCAATAAAATTACGTTTAGACAACCTCACGACTATAGTGGTTATAAATATTTTAATAATTTACCCAAATCTATAAAAGGTAGCAGAAACATAAAAAAATTTTTCTTTAAATTACATTTTTGGTTTATCCATAATAGCTGAAATCTGGTTTTAATACATTATTGATTTAGTCCCTAAAATAACGCTAACTGTTCAATTATTTCTCTAAGTTTTCATTCCACATCTTAAATCATAGTATTACTGTACTACTTCCTATAAAAAATAATTTAGTTTTTTAAACAAAAAGTGTACGTGTTATTATAATATTTTGTGCAATGTTTATATGTTTAAATCTTATGCATTTCATTTAATTCAATAGCAAAATAATGTTGAGATAAAATTATATTATTGTGTTTTAACATTGTTCCTTTTAGTTAGATTTTATAATGAATTTACATTGATCATAAGAGTAATAATACTGGTATACTGTTAGCATTTTTTTATATTTTTACCTGTAGTATAATTGTACAATGATAGAAATAATTCATTATTTAACTCCAATGTATTGAAATTGCCAATGCTTTGATGGGTATGAACCTGTAAACGTCAAATAGAGCATTACATTTCCCCATAGTTTGAATGTTTTTAGACGTTGAGGTGATGCGGGTAAAGTGAGTGTTTTATGTGATGCAGTATAACGACATACTTACCAAGCAAGTGTACACAACCACAAGACTACTTATTCAGTCAGACTACAAAATCTGCCGTTTTATTATTATTTTTACTAGCCTTATTAATGATATCATACAAAATAAAATATAATACGGAACTTTAATATTTCTTAAGACCTAAAATATCATATCTTTATGACGTTAATGATTTATGTGACTGCAGAAAAACGATGGACTACTATAGTTTACTCATAAATATAACTATTGTGATATTTGTAACTATGACATAGATACACATGTATTTAGATTTCTGCAAGTGAAAGTTTAAACGCATACAACTATCTGGCTATGCAGTTTTTTGTTACATTATAATTAATATACTAAAAAAGTGTACAATTAAATCCACAAGATCAGTACGCAAACAAAATTTAATACATATATATATATAAGTGAACAGATGTGTAATAAGAAGTACATACCGATGTATGTCAGCTCAATCCAGTAGCCGCAAACTGACTAGTTCTCAGTCAAGGATCTCTAGATATCAAGGCCAAGGCTTACTTCCTTAGTTTGATAGGAAAAGCGAATCTATGGAGTTCATAATAGTAACGTATAAGATAACATAATAGCTAAGTTGGTTATAAAATTTGAGTTTTAATGTAGAGAAATAAAAAATACAATTAAAATACTTCAAACATGTTACACAATCTAAAAACATAAAACTTTTAATAAAACAGCAAACGGTGTTATTTGTAAATGCTATTATCAACTATTATTATCGTTCAAAGACCAATAAAATCGCTCGATATTAAACAATGATATCCTATAATTCTTAAGCGAATAAGTTAAAGATAAAACATTCAAATTTAAAAATAGTTGTTAAAGTATATTATATATTTGAAATTGAAAAAATATGGTGTTAAAAATGAAACTACCTAAAAAGTTTTGAATTCCCTACACATATGTTCAATGGTCACTGAAAATTTCCATGACATTTTGTGCATTTTTGTAAATTAAGCTGTTTTTGAGATAGCAAAGGAGGTACACTGAACATGAAAACGTATAATTCTATAGAGAAATATTATAATCGTTATATTAAATATGTATAAATTGTACAACGTTACTGTTTAAAAATACGTTATATATGCTTAAACTTAAATAATTGTCAAAATTCAAAAAGATTCACTAGAAATTAGGAAAAAGTACTCATGAAGCAAACGAGTAGTATAATTAAAAATAAAAACGTTATTATATTTAGAAAAAGCCCCTTAGCAAAACATTTATTTGCAAATTTCAAAATTGTCAATAATAAATTGAGATCGCTAAATTGCCAGTTTTGGTGTCTGTTCATAATTTAGCCAACTTCAATATTAATAATTTAATAATTATTATACTTAATTTGATCATTGCACTAGTACGAACGCAACTCAGACACTCTTTGACGTAAGCAGAGCTTTTTCAATTCCTTCTATAGTTCTATATTATGTAATCTTGTATCTATCTATATAACAGATTTAATCATCCCAGAATACCATTCAATTCAAAAATAAAACAATGGGTATTGTAATTACGCGTGCGCTTTTATGAGAGTGTTTTTATTTGCACACTCGTCTGTTCTGTGAGTACAATATAATCCGAATTAATCAATCGATTTTCATCAAATTTCGGATTTGAATGAACTTGTTCACCAGGCACATTCATGTAAGTAAAGTGAATGTGGGGTATATAAAAGTTGTTTAACAAAGTTAAAAAATTTACAGCTCATATGCGTTATTAAGGAGGCGACAGGTCCTTTTTTGAATTAATTGTTTCTGTACGTGCAATGACTTAATAGAAAGGATTAGGAGATTCGAAACTTCTTGCATAAGACCCCCTTGGTTCAAGGAAAAAGTTGTTTCCTGTACAAGTTGTTTCCTGTAGTTGTTTCCTTAATGTGTACTGATTTTTGGGTTAAAAGGGGTAGCAAGTTCTCTACCTCTCTAGGGGTTGCAAGGTAGACTCGTTGTCTTCTGTAGGGTCTTTCCAGGCTCCGAAGCATTAGTTTACTATAGCTTTAAACCGTACAAATAAACAGAAACAGACAGAGATGAGATAATCATAATGAATAATAAATTCTTATAACTTACAAAATATAATATGTTGTTAACTGAGCTATGTTTTTAACTCAACTGCTTTTATTAAAAAATCAATTGTATTTTTTAACTTAGTAACTAAATAAGTTATCTCTATAAATTGTAACACTTGATATAGTGATTTAGCCTCTGCATGGAAATCCGCTCCAGTGACATTAGCGTTCTAGAGCTGCCAGGCGAGTAATTTAAAGTGCTGGTTCATTAAGAGAGAAATGATAAATGACGAGTATTTTAAGAGATGGAGCCTTCCTAAATATCTTTTCTTTCTCTGAATCTTTCCAGATTAAGTACGATCCTGGAACTGTAATTAATGAGAGTCATTAAAATAAAATCATGCAAAACCGTTTAAAACCTTTTTTTATTATAGGTTAAATTTATTTAACACCCCGTTTGACAACTGTGGTGTTGCCTTAATAATTAACTAACGTTACCTAATTAAAAATTGTCTAGGAGAATAGACATATTTCATACCTAAGAGTTACTGATAATAAGTACAGTAATTTAAATTAGAAATATACAATTACCGACTTATTTATCGATTCTAAAATGACGTCTGATTTAATATATAGATGCTGGCAGTGATTTAATTGAGGAGTGTGGCCTTGAAAATTTTCCACTGATATCTCACTGACCGCTGACACCGTGGAGGGTTGAGGACAGCCTAAGCTTGCCACTAACCGTTACAGTGAATTTTTATTCAGGGGGCTGTGCTCTCGGCCTATCTTCTCTTAGTTGGCTGAGCGTTAGCGAAGCCTATCACTCAATGGGCAGGAATCAGTGGGATTTTCTTCTGTCAGTCCGTCGATACGATATCTCAAAAACGAACTGGTCTATAGATTGGAAATGTTGAATAAAGTTTCATATTTCTATATGAATGAGCAACACTGAGATTATTCATGTCACTCCATGGGATTTCGCTTAGCGTTAGCGAAAACTTTCAAATTTGGTTTATGGCTAACGAGAAAGTAGCAGAATAAATAAAATTGAAAACAGTTGAGTATAATAAAATATTAGATTTTACCATTGATATTCATAATAATAATTCATAATCAATACATTTAGCGTATTCATACATTACAGAGAAAAAAATGTAATGGAAAGACAATTTTAACATTTGGTCGCAAGATACTATTACTTTACGTGCACTCTTGCATTGTACTGCATTTCTTACCTCACCGGAAATTTTGTTATAATTAAACTCCTTCACTGAAGGCACAATAAATGGAAATTTATTATGAGGAAAAAAACCATTGATAAAGAAATTACGTCATTCGATAAAGATGCAATACATTCTCGGCTTTAATATAGAACATTTTGTTGGAGAAAATAATAATTTATATACCTAATAAAAAAGTTAAGATTCGCACACAGCTATGAAAAATTTACGAGTTATTATTACAAAAAAAAAAAAAAAAATAAACGAAATAGTTACGATCCAATTTATGTATTTTTAAAGTATCTTGGCTCTTTCATGATAATCAAAGTACCAAAACTTATTTTACAAAACTAAAACCTGACACAAATTAGTTTTTTTGAATAGAATTCCTAAAGTCAATAAAATTACATTTAGACAACCTCATGACTATAGTGGTTCTAAATATTTGTATAATTTACCCAAATCTATAAAAGATAGTAGTAATATAAAAACATTTTTCTTAAAATTAAATTCTTGGTTTATTTATAATAGCTGAAATCTGGTTTTAATACATTATTGATTTAGCCCCTAAAATAACGCTAACTGTTCAATGCCTTTCTCTAAGTTTTCATTCCACATCTTAAATCATCGTATTACTGTACTACTTCCTTTCAAAAATAATTGAGTTATTTAAAGAAAAAGTGTACCTACGTGTTATTATAATATTTTGTGCCTTGGTACCTTGGCTCTTTTATGATAATCAAAGTACCAAAACTTATTTTACAAACCTAAAACCTGACACAAATTTTTTTTTGAATAGAATTCCTAAAGTCAATAAAATTACGTTTAGACAACCTCATGACTATAGTGGTTCTAAATATTTTTATAATTTACCCAAATCTATAAAAGGTAGTAGTAATATAAAAACATTTTCTTTAAATTAAATTCTTGGTTTATTTATAATAGCTGAAATCTGGTTTTAATACATTATTGATTTAGCCCCTAAAATAACGCTAACTGTTCAATGCCTTTCTCTAAGTTTTCATTCCACATCTTAAATCATCGTATTACTGTACTACTTCCTTTCAAAAATAATTGAGTTATTTAAAGAAAAAGTGTACCTACGTGTTATTATAATATTTTGTGCCTTGGTACCTTGGCTCTTTTATGATAATCAAAGTACCAAAACTTATTTTACAAAACTAAAACCTGACACAAATTTGTTTTTTTCAATAGAATTCCTAAAGTCAATAAAATTACGTTTAGACAACCTCATGACTATAGTGGTTCTAAATATTTTAATAATTTACCCAAATCTATAAAAGGTAGTAGTAATATAAATCATTTTTCTTTAAATTACATACTTGGTTTATCCAATCTGGTTTTAATACATTATTGATTTAGTCCCTAAAATAATGTTCAACTAACAGTAACAGTGTTGTTATAACTGTTCAATTTCTTTCTCTAAGTTTTCATTCCACGTCTTAAATCATAGTAATACTGTACTACTTCCTTTTAAAAATAATTTAATTATTTAAACAAAAAGTGTACCTACGTGTTATTATAATATTTTGTGCTATGTAGTTGTTTCCTTAATGTGTACTGATTTTTGGGTTAAAAGGGGTAGCAAGCTCTCTACCTGTCTAGGGGTTGCAAGGTAGACTCGTTGTATTTTAAGAGATGGAGCCTTCCTAAATATCTTTTCTTTCTCCGAATCTTTCCAGATTAAGTACGATCCTGGAACTGTAATTAATGACCGTCATTAAAATAAAATCTTGCAAAAAATAAATACTTTTTATTGTAATATATAAAGATAAACCACGTTTATCAAGCAGTAAGCTATGCATTTGAAATGGAATTCTTGAACAACAAGTGTATCCTTTTGCCAAAGAATCAATAACATACTGGTAAGCTAACATTATAGGGGTAGGTTAAATATAACGTGGAAATTGATTTATCCAAGATTAGTATAAAAATGTTAGCTTCTGTTTATGTAATATAAAATAACTTGTCTACTACCGTACATCGAACCCTGTCACTCAAGAGGCTGGAAATATGTCGTTTATGTCTGTCTGTCCATACGATATCTTGAAAACGAAGTTGCATATAGAATAAACGCACGAGTCTTAAAATCTGTGTAGGCAACCCTGAATTTGACGATGTTGGTCGTCGCTCAATAGAACTTTAATTAGCATTATGTAATATTTTTGATTCATAGTGAACCATGATGACAAAACAATGACTAAATTAATGTGTAAAGAATCTGAGTAAAATCAAATGAGATTTTAAAAAGTGACATATGAACACATGTAGAACTTATGTAAATGTTATGTAAATATCAAACAATGTAAAAGAGGATGATAAATAAATAAATCTACAAATTCTGTTTGAATGAATAATTTTTCATTCCATTAAACTTCTATAAACGCTTGCAAACCGCATGCCTCCTCCCCCACTATGAGTGTGTTTTGCAGGAACGTATCACATTTACCTCACCTTGGAAAACCACATCTCGCTGCTGAAAGGTTTTTGTTGTTCTACAAAATGCCATTGTTCCTGGAGTGTGTTTTCGACTGCATGGTGAGCCTGAGTCGTTGTTTAAACTGAGTAATACCAGGGAGGAAAATGGAGGCAGAATTAATTTACTAATAAATAGGAACATAATAGAATATAAAAAAGCACGGCCGTCGATATTACAATTTAAAATTGTTATGAGTACAGTGATAAACCTTCGTAAATAATCCTTGTACCAGATAATGTTTTTATTTCAAGAATACATTTTTATACTTGAGCAGGTTGAATAAAGTGCACATCATCCAGCAGAATCTCCAAAAAATATTTTTCGTATTCTATCTACTGGCACTTTAAGTTGGTAATTGAAATCGAATGAATAAATTAAAAACTCTTTATTTCAACAGACAAAGTTATGAGTATATGTCCCTTTCTTAAACTAAACCTATATGAAAAATAAAGTAGATAAAAAATGATGTAGCCCTATTATTCTTTGGATATTTAATATGAAAATAATGAGGGATTTGAAAAAAAGGCTAATTAACAATAGTTACGAAATAGTGTTTTTCCTCGAGGAGTTTCTGAAGGCAAATCCCTATAAATCTATACATAGGTTTTCATATAAAGTATTATTTTTAATTATTATTTAGTATTATTAGTGAGTGAATTAAACGTTTTTAGTCTAGGGTAGTAGTATTATTTTTATAAAAAATGTCATTTGGTTGAATAAATATGTTTTAGAAGGCCCATTACATATTTTAATAATTTGGCACTTACCATATGTCACACTTTAATATTAGTTTCTTTTAATTAGTTTTAATTAAGTGAATAATTTAAGGTACGGCGTCATATGCTTCTAAACTCTCAAGGTAATAAGGAAATCATAAACGAAACCCAATATAACGGTGTGTGGAGGACCTGACAATATGTAAGGTATAACGAGCGCCTTCAATCATCTGACTGCTACAATATTGTACCTCTATACTGTTGTCATCGCACGCTAGGTCGGGGACGCTGCTTTAGCACCCCCTGGAATAAGCACCCTCTCGGGCTCTGACGTCACGGCAGGGGGTTGCTAATTCAGCGCACGGACACGGACCAGGCACTGAATTAGCACCCCCCGACTACAAGGGGGTGCTACATCAGCGCATGAACATGGTCGAGGCCCTGAATTAACACCCCCCTGTTCCAAGGGGGTGCTTATTCAGCGCATGGACATGGCTCAGTCACTGAATTAGCACGCCCTAGCATTCAACCAGCAAAAAGGATATTTATCTTTTACATATTCAATTTAATCATAAATAAAATAGTTGTTATCTGGATTTTTGTGACGATGCCACTTATAAGCTGCTATCTACGATTTCTTTGTAATTTCCGATAAACGATTAAATAATATAATAATCAAATATGGCTACTTTCTCTTTAAAATTACCATAGACTTAATATTGCATAACAATGCTCCGACTAGCAAGGCTTATAGACCTTAGCACTCCTCCCTCTCACACGCATTGTTATATTTGTGTAATAATTTGCACTCATGATTTTGCTTTCTTAATTTTTTCTAAATATCACCTATTAAAATAATTAATTAAATCATATCCTTTATTTATTCTATTTGAGTTTATTCTTTCAGTTAATATGTTTGAAAATGTAATTACCGCACTGCTATATATATATATATATATATATATATATATATATATATATATATATAATATTTATATATATATTAATATATATATTAAATATATTATAATATTTAATAATTTAATAATTAATATTTGATATATATATATATATATATATATATATATATATATATATATATATTTTAAAAAAAACATAAACTTCTCTACGCACAGATCATTAAAGCCCATGTAGGCTCTTTTCCCTTTACGGTTTTTAATTACGAGTATACAGTAATTAGAGACAAATTAAAACTAATGATAAATGCTACTTATGTTTTAATTTAAATTAGCTGTCTTAATTTAGATTTATGGATCATTCTTTTGAGATATGAGATTTGTATATTAAGTTCTTTCATATCAACTTTAAGAATACTATAAAAATACCATAATTTGTTCTCCTCTCAGTAAGATATTTACTGCTATATTTACAGTTATATATTTTTGTGAAAGTAAAAGCTATTTTTGAGTCGATTTTTGGAATATTACGAAAGGTAAAATGTAATTATGGTTTTTATACACAATTCGTCTAGTATCTATGCTGTATCATTTTTATTGTACAGGTATTGAGTACTGGGCGTCCATATCAATGGAAGATCTACTCATAGTCTAGTTAAGGGTATTCACTGAGCATTAACAGTTCAAGCTTGATCCAATCATGAAAACTCAATGAAAAATGTTTCTAGATATAATTAAAACTATGTTATTTGTATATGAATCCATAATTAAACTATTTATTTCATTTAATAGCTTCACGGAAATAGAGCGTTCTTTTTTTAGTTTAATTAACTTAAATTTAAAAAAAACAAATATAATTTTGTAAACAATTTAGGTTCGTATTTTAGGCAAAATAGTTCACTGTCACACAGTATAGAATAATTCTTTGCGGCATTTTTTTCGTATTTCATTTTAATTACATTTCAAAATTAGGTTTTATGGAATGAAACAGATGAAGCATGGAAATTACAGTTTTGACTTGTCATTTATTACAGAAATAGTTTTTCAGTACCTGCCCTTAAATAATTACTCGTAACCATCTGCAGTAAGATTCTAGATTATAATTTTTTATCTTATGCACTATTAGGCATACCGTGAATCATCTGCACAATGGAACAGCTCCATAGACTTAACACTACACAAAAATCCGTAGAATGGTACTCACAAAAATATCTCAAGGTTACGCCCATAAGTATTACTATTGCTTACGTGCAGAATATCCTCTATAGAATCATGCCTAACTATTTTTCATAATTAAAGGAATATATAGAAACATCAAATACAAAATATCCCTTCCGGCTGAGTCGGAAGAAAGGTATATTTCACATGAGGCTACAACTTGAAGATACATTATTGGTTTATGAACTTAACACTGTGATAAAAAACTTATGGATGAGGCATTGGTAGCTAAGAATGAAGTATATTAATCCGTAAAGGTTTCTTCCTAACTAGTTAATGTAAAAAAATGTTTGTTCGACTTCTGTTCATCTTACCTCTAGCAGATATATCCCTCTGGTAAAGGATTATACCCTTGATTATATTACTTTTTATAATGGTATCGATGATAATTAGTGTCATATTACGAGAATGAATAATAGAATTCATATTGGGACTTTTATATTAAGTGATATCAACTATTACATGTAAAATATTCTCACATATATGTTTTGTTGCTCCTTTTATGAGTACCTAACCATAAATGTGGATCATAAGTCTTTTATTACCTACAGTACTACAGGAAAGGAGGGATCGTGATTTGTAATTACTTTAGAACATCAGTTCAAATAATCATGGAATGTCGCATTGAAATTAAAATTGGAATATTTTCCAATGACCTAAGAAAATTGGAATATTTAATATTTAGCAATCTTTATTGGTGCATTTAAGCATCTACATTTACCACCGTAATCAATAGCATATCTACAAACTCCGTATAAATTTACAAGCCAGAAGTAGATCTGAGATCTTCCATTTAAAAAACAAAATATTAAACAGAAATATAATAACTATAAAGACATTTTTAATTTTTGGTCTAGGTAATCAACATGTATAAGAGTGTTTTTTCTGACGTTTTAATCAAAAGAAACAATTATATTCAGAAATAATTAAGGATATTATGACCGCAGTTCAGCAATGTAATGTTAAAATCACCTGATTAGAGCAGCTAAAATCAAACACCTGATTGTTGCAGCCCACATTCAGTGCTGCCATATAATAAAGGCGGATATTGTTTGGTAATTGGTTTAAAAAAAAGCTATATCCCTTATTTCACAACCAATTTTTAAAACTGGTATCGTTGGATTTGTAATTAAATTGAGTAATAATTGAGACCTTGTTACCATATATCGCTTTTAAGATATTTACGCTTAAAGATTTTTTAGAAATCACTATTTTGAAAGCTTGTAAGAAATTTAAATTTTTTATGCAATTATTCCTTAAGTTTATAAAGGTTTATACCAAATTTTAACCTAAACAATCCATCAAATATAAATAGTAAAGTAAAAAAGACAAAACAAAACAAAATTGTGGCTATTTGAATTTGAGTAATTATTGAGTTTTAGAAAGGTGAATATGATTTTTTTTGCCTTTGATCCATGAATAATGTCTGAAAATATGGGTAGAGGTTGTGGAACACTCCGTATAATAATTTTATATACAGAGTGTCCTGTAATTCTTAGGACAAGTCTATATACCGCATCTGCTCAGGTCATGGCAAACGCATTTCAGAATATGGAAATAGATCTTTGGTGCTTAGTTTCCTATCCGTCAGTCTGTAAGTGGTTTTTTATAGACAAATTCGCATTAATATCTTAAAACGAATAAACAAATCCTACCGAATTTGGATCAAATATTTGTGGTAATAAGGACAGTTATAAAAGATATTCATAAATACTTTCGAAATGGCGGCCATTAAATCTGATTAACTTTGAATGTCTTAAAATCCAGCAGGTATACAAGAATAAATCTGATCGTGGATTGTATCACAAATTTAATTACTCAAATACTATCAAACTAATAATAAATAACTCATTAAGAGCTCCTTTACTGTAAAAAAACATGGTTCGTGAAAATAAATTAACATCAGCTTTAGAGTATCTTATCCCTAATTTTTTTTAATTTCTACCATTTATTACGCAAAACATTTGAAATACATGTTTTAGGCCTATCAAAGGATAGAATAGAATCATATATTTGATGTTTAATGAATTTATTTAAATATCTGTTGTTTTAGGACATATTTATTTATATGTCATGCGACAATCAGATGTATATCCAATAAAACCGCTTATCTTTGATTTTGTCATATATAAAAGCATTATTGTCTGAATATTACTGTACGATTTTTCTTGTTGTTTATTATTCTTATTATATAACAGATAACCTAGTCATATTATTTAGTTTTTTTTACATATAATGTGAATAAACTTAAGCTTTATGATAAATAAAACAGTTTATTATTGTTAATTAAGACGTTTGTTTTTGGCCTTCATTGTTCATAAAGGCGTTTATTGTTGATAAATTTGCAATATCTGTAGTAGTTTTTAATCTATTATACAAAAAAGTTGCTTGGCAACAGATATTAATGTATTTCCTGTACTTTAAATGAAGGGACTAAGATGTGAGCACAGTTGGCATAAGATATTCTGGAGCTGCAGTTTACTCGATTTTTGTATTGTGACCTACTCGCTGAGAACCTTAATGTCGACAGTGTTTTATTACAGTAAATCTGTGCATATGATATTTTATATATTCATTAGATTTGTGATAGAACCCTCTCAAAATCATTTTCTTGCAATATTTTAGAATAATTGCCGATGTTAAGAAGTTAAAAGGTAAAATATTTTAATATCCACTATTTTGAAAGTATTAAAGATAACATCATAATGTATTTTCAGCCGCCATAAAAGTTTGACCAAGACTTGGTAGGATTAAATTTATTAGGTTTTCCTTTTAGATTTTCCAAAATTTTCCATTTTTAATAACAACAAAAAACGCACACTAACCGACAGAGGGGAATTAAGCAATGTAGACCCACAATACTCAGTATATAAATGTATGTTTTGACGTAAGAAATGACGCCTTTGAAAATACAGGAGTATATTTATAGCTACGTGTTTTAACATTGTTTTCGAAGTTTTTGTTTTTAATTATAGTTGAACTAACTGATATGGATATACTGAATGATATTGATTCTTCTAGATATAAAATAATATTTAAATTGTTTGTCAAGTGTGTTTGAATTATACTATTCAGTTTAAATACTATAATTCAGTTTATGATGCGTCCTTAAAAATAATTGGCTCTTAGCCGTCGCAAAATTACGATTTCACGGTTCTAAATTTTCCCGTTTTTGATTGGTATTCGAAAAATTAAAATAAATAAATAATTGTTTTTAAAGTGGTTAATAGGTTGATATAATCTCTGACCATTTATATTTATCACACATTCCGGATTTACGCAATATCAGTTCCTCTGCATTGTTCGTACCATGATTTCAAATTAATTTTACTTTAAAATAAACCCGTATTTGAATGCCTAGAACCTAGTTTTTTACTTAAGTATATTTGATGCATAGTATTTTTACAATTGGTAATGAACTGTTTGTTTTTTAAATATTAAATATACCAGAGGAACGCAGTAAATATACTCCTTGCAACATATTTAAATTATTATATATATTATTTTATTTTATTGAAAAATAAATCGCAATATGGTTAAACGTTTATTATTCTATTCCGTTAGGGTAATTATTAATCTCATCAATACGTCGCTGATTTAGCAGCCCCCAGATTCAAGGGGGTGCTAAATCAACACATGAGCACGGTCAAGGCGCTGAATTAAGACCCCCATATTCGAAGGGGGTGCTGAATCAGCACATGAACACGGTCAAGGCGCTGAATTAGGACCCCCGTATTCAAAGGGGGTGCTTATTCAGGGCCTGGACACGGCCACTGTGCTGATTTAGCACCCCCTTTCGTGACGTCAAAATGACGTCAGTAGCGAGGGGGTGCTAAAATTCAGGCGCACCGCTAGGTCCATACTTTTTTCTTCCCTTGGCCTATTCTTAGTGTCAGTGTAAATATCAGTACAAATTTAAGTTTTCGTGAAAATTACATATGGGAATAGGTTACGTTGGATTACAAAGTAGAACGCTCTGCTTACTTAACAATAGCAATCAATCCGTTTATTACTCCATAAATTATAAAATAAACTTGAAAACCAAAGAATAACATAATTATACATTTAGGTAATTATCAATATTATTCTAATTTAAATATTCCTATGTAATATTTGCTCAAATAGTTTTAAGAAACAGAAATTAATTTATCTAGTTTTATTTAAGAGAAAAGCAAAGTTAGGTTTGCCATTTCTCTTAGAAACTATTTAATACAGTGCTTCACGTTTTCATTGAGTAATAGTACTATTTACAAACGTTAAAATTCAGAATCTCTAATATTTACAAGTTTCTAAATACATAGTTTGGAAATGTTTTCTAAAAGTAATTTTCTAAAAAAGTAAGCCTGTGACAAAATATTAAAACTTTGATTATTGCTGTGCTGTGCTAGAGCCGAGAGCGAGGACAAATAAAGTGTGAAAAGCCACGAGACCCTTTGTTTGTTTTGCCGCCAAGATAACACTTAGTGTGGGCAACAGAAGATTCTCGCGGATATTAGTGTTGGGGGTGGAGTGGGGACCAAACCTAATATACTCAGTGCAATCCGGAACTGCACTAGTATCACTATTTATACCTTAATTTACATTTAATATTTTTGTTTATATTTTGTATATTTTTATTATTTTTGTATATTTTTATTTTTTTAAATGAGGTTCCCAAAGTAATATGTTACCTTATTCCAATTAATTTAGTGCATGATAATTAGTTTAGTTTTTATTAAGTGCAATTTTAGTGATAGTGTGTATAGAATAGACAGACATGGCAGTTGTGGTTTCTGAATTATGCGTGTCACAGCGCTCTGGTATGTTTTGTTTATTTTAATTCTAGATTGTAATTATGTGTTAGGTTAGACATTCACGTGAGGAAGAGTCAGACTGCAGATCTCGCAACGAAGATTTACTGATTGTATTGTATCACTGAAAAATGGCAATGGCCCGGAAAAATCCCGTTTCCCTCAAAATCAAGATGAAAAAAAGAAAAAAAAAACAACCTAAAAGTTATCTTCTTAACTGATTAAACAAATATTTTTGCCTCAAAATTAAAAGATTTTAATACTAACAGGAACACTTATTACATCCTGTATTAAGATACCAAAAAGGATTTAATTAATTTTATTAAACACATATAGATAATAAGTTACAGTTTCCATTGCGGTATTTAATTCATCCGTAGGCTATAATAATGTATTACACATATACCAAGTGGTAAATTAAATATTATATAGAGATTATACTATAGTTATTTATAAATCATTTTACGTGGTAACCTATGGTAGTTTAATTTTTTAACTGATATAGGTTAAAGTATGATCTTTTTAAACTGTTAAATCTACAATATTTTGGGAAGCTAGATAATATAAATGTGTTTAGAATATTTAGTAAGTATTCATGAAAACTGTTAAAATATATTTATTTTTAAAAAGTAATGCATGAACTGTATTAATTATATATTTATATAATAGTTATTATTTTGTAAATAAAAAAAAGCCGTACATTTACGTATTCTTATACTTATGAGTCATAAAGCATTATCAAACTAATGCTGAAATACAATTTAAAAATTCATAAAACAATACTTTCTTCTAGTTGTTTATACATTACAATTTGAGCATTATTTCACATAAGATATTAATTCTATAAATTTTTGTCAATTGAATAGTTTTAGGTTTAGTTACTTATAATAACCATTATAAGTTGAATGGTAACTTATTGAGATGAAATTACTTATTAGCAACAGTATTAATAATCTGTCACATTTTATGATGTGTAACATATGGCTTCTCAACCTTCACTTTCGATATTTAGTAACACCATCCTCATCTATGCGTCACACAAAAGGCCACACTAAGAAAATATGGCAAGATATGATCAAACCCTGAATTGTCCTACAGGACTTCCCACGTGCCAAAAGTTAGCTGGAGCCCTAAAATTCATTGCTACACACTGACAGTTAAAACACGGCGTTACTCTTCATCAAAACATTTCTGAATTACTTATTGGGTTCCGCTTGATACCAGACAATATAGCACCTTCTTTAATATAGTTCTTGGTTACAATTCTTACAGGAATAGTAAGAGGTGTGTTGCTTCCTCGGAGGGAATTGGACTTTTCTTAATAGATTTTGTACTGTTGAGGGTAGGGGTGGATCATAGCGGTTCATATTGCCCCCACCAACTCAAACTCAAATTTTGCAATTGAGAAGTAGAAACAAGGTAATCCGTAATTTAATTTTAAATTGTCCTAGCGAGTGTTTCTCGGGGAGCTAGCAGAACTTCATACAGCAGATTAAGTAGCGATATAATGGATTTAAGATTGGATTTGAATTTATTATAATAACAATGGTGTTCCCTGGTGGCTTTATTTTTTGTTTATGAATAATTTATATTGTTACAAGCACGTAACCATGGCTAATTTTTATACAAAATTCCGTGTATTGAATTGCTCCTACGATTTCATTAACACTTTAACTATTGTGGGGGAACTCTAAAGTCGAAGTGAAAACACTTATAATGTAATACGATAGGATCCTATGATATTAAAAAAATTGAAATCGTTCTATAACCAGGAACCCATTTTTCAGTTTTCATGATTAAGAGGATCGGAGGTTTCGCACGTCTAATTAAAATTCATTGTATCTTCAACGGTAAAATGGAGTTTACTATTTTGCCTCAAGGAACAAAATACGTGGTGTTCCAAGAAAAATTTTACAAATTTCTATGGATGCCAGTATTCATCATTTCAAACAAAAAGTGTCCTATAAATACAGGTCGAAAAATGTCTCGTTTAGCCAGTAGTCACCATTTTTTATATTTTGTAAAATATGTATTATCTATAAAATTAGTTAGACTAATGAAACTCAATTTACAAATAAACTTGAAAAGACAAAATAAAATTTAAAATATAATTGTATTATTCTCTTTAATATTACCAAAACGGTGTCTGTTTGAATTATTAATGCAAAATATAAAAAACCGATATTGTATATAAAAATGTTGTTTTTGACAACAAGTATGTAAAGATTTTTATTACAATTCCAATAATACTTGTTTTAACGAAATCAGTCAGTTCATAAGCGAGCACGATAATTTTAAAGTACGCTTGCACAAGACGGGTTCAGCAACCATTATTTCTTTTAATACGCATCAGCTGTATTCATAGGTTATACAAATGTTTCAAGGTATTAACTATTTTGAAAGTGTTGAAAGTGAAAACAGTACTTTTCCAACGACCAACGCATAAGCGACCATGACCACTTTAAAGATACACTTGCAACAGCTTTCGATTTGATTTTCGTTCATCCCAAATATAAATCCTTTGAAGACAGCTGTGAAGTTAAAATCTGTCAGTGATTCACAGTGACTTGTTTTACTGAAAAACCTTGTCATTTCATTGTTGGCTTCATTGCGATATTTAATTTCAACAAAGCTTATGTTTTATCATACAGAAACAACGTAATTATATATTTGTACAGTAAATCATCTCTTCCACATGTCACCAATTCATGGAATATATATATATATATATATATATATATATATATATATATATATTATATATATTTATAAAACCCTTCTATTATAATCACATTCCATTATTACTTAGCATTGGTAGTATTTTAACATTGAGAAAAATATAGTAACATTTTATATAACTACACAAATTTCCCCCGAGCTTCGAAAGCAATTTTCTACTAGGTAATACATGTATAAATATTTTGGAAATTCGTAGTAATTTAGTGTTTGCATGATTAAAATTAAAAACTACTGAGTTCATGTACTCCCCTCCATGTACCTTTTCCATTTTCCAGTGGCATATTCTAAATGATTTTCAATGTCAATAAAATTTACATGTATTGGATGAGCGTTAGTGAAGCCTATCACTCATTGGTGATTAACAAATTCATTTCTGTCTGTATGTTTACCTGTTTGTCTGTCCACATAAAATATCAAAAGCTAACCGACCTATAAAATTCACTCTTTGCATCACAATTCATTTCTGTACTGGCAATACTACTTTCGATGATGGTAAATGACACTAAATAGGATTTGTCTGAGCGTTAGCAAATGTTTTTATATTGCTTTTTGGTAGCTTAGTCATACAGTAAAAATGAAAAAACATATTGCATTTGAAAGTCTATGTTAAGAGTAAGATACAAGATTTAATTGCAGCACACTTTTGCATTGTAGTACCCTCCGTTTCTCACAGGAAATTCATTTTTTTAAAGTGATATGAAATATAACTCAATGAAGAATTTGGAATGCATCGTGTGGCAAAATACGTTGAGAAATATGTCATGTAATAAAATAAGAATAAAAATAACTAATCAATTTAAGAGTCGATTATTACAACAACAACAACAAAAAACATTCGACTTTTTTGAAGACTAAGTTTTGATTGAAACTTCATTTCTACATAGACAATAATAAGTTCTATGATGTACAACAATAGAATTTGAAGGCACTAAAGTGATTTAAGTCAACAGTGATTGTTGCTACTAGTGGTAAAATAATGTGGATAGGATATTCCAGTACAAATCATCAGGAAATCTCTTACAGGAAAACACTTTTGCATTTTAACAAAAATTTTTATTTTTTAAACATACAATGTTACACAATAATCAAAGTAGACTTGTAGGAGATATGCGTTCAGGAAGATAGTCCCTTTTAAAAAGGATTCAAGTAAATATTAGTAGTGTATTGAAACAGTTAATTGATAAACAATTATTTGAACTATAACTCATACATATTGTAACACATCAATCATGTAATAAAACAAGAACAACAATAAACTAATCAATTTAAGATTCGATTATTACAACAACAAAAAACACATTCGTGAAGGTTCATGCAAAAGTAACTAATAAATACATATTCAACTCATATAGTCTTACCATGTAAGAGATTAAAACAAAATCGTTTCTATCGCGGATGAAACGTGACCAGAAGCGGAGTCTTGCTAAACATAACCACCCTTAGCTCGTACTCTAAGTCTGACATTTTAGTGTGTGACGTCACTCGCACCCGTCTCAGGATATGGACCAGGGCTGTCTTCAGGATCAACATCGCGTATGCCTTGCCTGAGAACACAATTTGGAGATTAATGTATATTTAGATGAAATACACTTCAAAGATTATGTTTTAGAATTTTTGGGAGATATTAATATATCTTCAATAAATAAATATTTCAGATGTTACATTTTCCATGTCTTTTAGTTTATTCACTATCTTATATAAGATTGTATTAGATTCAAAGGATATAAAGGACCCTTAGTTCCCGACGCATGTACATTTATGGCGCACTCCAAATTCCACTAATAGGGTCTCGAGATCCAAACGTGTCTGTCCAATGCCGACATGGAATTTATCACCTGGGTGTGAGGTTAGATACCACCTAGGCTTGTTATCTTTAACCTCGAGTTTCTCAATATACAAAATAACGTGTTTATTTATTTATTCATCAACAGCATACGCCATTTTACATTATTACAGAAAACAAACAAAGATGGTCAACAGAGTTTATCAAGAATTATAAATATTGTTAATTAATATTTAATGAATTAATGAGTGGCTAAAAATTACATAATAAATTCAATGAAAAGAAAACAAACAGTAACTACAATACTTGTTATGCAAGCAAATAACAAGAAACTAAATACACAAAATTTGACTAAATAACACTTAACAATATAAAAAAATCAAGCAAAGAAAACAAGCAATTAAAAAATAAAATGTATAAGTATTAACAAAACATATAAATATTTATAAAAAAATTAACAGTGTAAACCATTAACGATAAAAACAATGATACAAATATAACTGAGAATAAATATGTATGAATAATGACAACGTAAACAAATCAACAAAATAAATGGTCAAGGTAACAAACAGAAATATAATAAATTATAACAGTCACGAATTGAATAATGAGACACCACAGAACAGGCTGATTGTTTAGAAATGTCCTCCAGCTGATTACGTACATAGCCTTAGAATCTTCAGTAGTGAGTCCTAATTTGTGCAAGTGTCTCCTGACATGAGTCCAGTAGTAAGGAAAATAACCCGTATCAAAAGTCCTGTGTTTAGCTTCATCAGCCAGTTTATTAATTTGATGTTATTGACTCTAACGAGTTTCTTACCAAATGATTATCCAAAGAAACTATGCCACCGATGACAGTACTTATCGTTGAACCATTTCCAAATATATTGGTAGCTAGATGACTTATTTATACCACAAGACAATTCACCAAGTAGTTAACGGGTTCATTGTTCCCTAATATGACAATTTCCAGGAAGCCCGCTGAGATGTACTTCGTAATTCATTACGACTATCTAGAACGGAATAAGACTGAAAGATTTACATGCCTGCTTCGAGGGTCGTAAGAGAGGCTTGTCCATCACATAGTAACATTGTCCTTTGATTATTGTATATTAGTGAATGAAAAAATAGCGTAGGTAGATTTCAGATTTTTAATCGAGCTCAAAAAGAAGTAAATTATCAAAATCAATCTGTTTATTTATTAAATTTTTATGTATGTCTACAGATTTTTACAAAAAACAACCAATTGAATTTTGCTGCTTCAGAATAGTTCTTCATAAATATTTAAGGTTTGGAAGAGTATACTACCAGGAAATTGCTTTTGAAGGTGTTCATGAAAAGGACGTTTTCATGTTTGGCTTCAAAGAGACATTCATATTTGAAGATAAATAAAAAGAGCGTCCTGGAGCAATAGAGCAGAACTGAGTGCTGAGATTCCAATTTACCACATCACTAAATTTCCTCAGAATTACTGTGAGACTTTCCCAGTCTATATTAGTGTTTAAAAAAACTATTTTGTAGGAGTCCTTTGAAACATGAAACATGGAGAAACAAGACGATATAAGTTACTGAAATGCAGTTTATAATTATGATTCTAACTTTAATAGGAGGTACAGTATGTTCCTTTTTCTCAGTTATGAAACATTACCCCGTATATTTAGAAGGACTGCAGAAAGGATAAAATGTCTAATTGATGCGTGGCTTTGAAATTAATTTTACAATACGTGTGTTTCTTGAATTTGGCAGAGCATTAGGACATTTAGTGGTATGGGTTTGGAGTTACTTTCGGTTTATTATATAAAATTATATTTTATTTGTTTAATATCTTGATTTAATTAAAATTTGTTTAAGTCAGTTATTAAGATTTAAGAAATTATATTATTTTTATACTTTGTCTTGCAATGTTATATTACCATGAATGTTAATAATTTCTTACGAAATAAATGTTAATGAAAGTACGCAGTATTAACCAATTCGGTATTAATTTTAGTTTAAAAATTGGAAATAAAACGTAAATATTACTAGGATTAGGGGTACTCTTATGTTTCCCTGCCAACAAAAGAATATCTGCAAGTTTATGGCTATGAAAAGTTAGTCACTTTGTTATACGATGTTCCTCACCTATGCAGTTGCGGGGGCCAGCGCTGAACGGCACGAAAGAGTAGTTGTGTCGCAGTCTTTTCTGTTCCGGAGAGAACCGTTCAGGCTGGAACTGTTCAGGATTTGGGAACCGTTCTTTGTTCCAACCCATAGCGTGGAGCATCAGCGCCACCCGACTACCGGCTGGTAGAGTACAGCTGGCTAGAATCAGTGTTTACGTAGTTTCGCTAACAAAGTAGCAGGTGTGTTCATGCTAGGTAATAACCTAGCAATATATGACAAAGCAATAGCATTCTACATAACTGAGAAAGTCAGTCATGATGCTATAAGCAATAAGATACTTTTATGAATGAAAATGCACTCTTTACTTTTTATTTATTTGTAGCCGGATGTGGTGTGATAGTACTTAGTAACGTTCATTATGCTTATATACCTTAGTAAATCTAAACCTACTAAATAGAATATACATGACAAACCGCAAAACACTCAAAATGAGTTTTTAAACCAAATGTTGTAATTTAATTAATAAAACAGTATTTTCAATCTCTCTCTCTCTCTCTCTCTCTCTCTCTCTCTCTATATATATATATATATATATATATATATATATATATATATATATATATATATAAATGCGAATGTTTGTTTGTATGTTCCGTTATAACTCTGGAACCAATGCACGAAACATCGTGAAATTTTGTACAGTGATTCTACACGTTCCTGGAAGTAACATAGGCATACATACTAGATAGAGTAAATTTGGTCCAATTTAAATAGTTTATTTAATTAATTTTTTAATCATAAATCGTTGTTGATGTTACAGTGTTTTATATTGGATCCGACAGACTGCGCTACGACACATAATACAAAGCGAACTGATACTTACAGCTGTTAATACTTTCAGCTGAAGTTCATCAAAGAGGCAATAACATTTGTTTACATTTAAAATTTAGAAAATTTTTATTGTAAAGTGCTTAATCAGTAGTGTAATGCAGGTTGCATAGAAGACGTCATTGTCTAATTTTAAATTCAGATTGCACCAATGATCAATAAACTATCTAATGCAATGAAAATAATATTAAACGCTATTATGAAAACAACCTCATTGTAAAAATCCGTGAATGTTTGCACATAAGGTAATCGAATTTGGTTACATGGAAGGTAAATGAAAAGAGCCGAAAGAAGACACTTTATGATCGAAATTGGGTTTCTTTGATACATTTTCTTGAAAAACATCCCTCGAGATAGTACCTATCAGTAAAATATCAAATTCTACGGAGGGCAAACTTTGGTGCGTTGCAAAACGCCTTGTTCGTACATAAAACGTTTTAACTTCTCCTGATCTTCACTTGACCGTGAAACTAAGTAACGTGTTCTCACAACCGTCAACCAAGCCAAAGCGAAGCGTGGCCGGTTCAGCTAGTAATAATAATATTTAAAGCATAATAAACTGTTTTGGTACAATTATAACAAAGCAGTTTTATGTGCATGTCACAACAGAATTAACCATCACATTAAAAGTAATTATAAAATTTATAGCCTAACCTAAATGGTTACCTTATCAAAACTGTAATAACAGTTTCCGATCAGATGACACCTCAGACGCGCCTTGGTATCTTTATTATTAGGTTATTTCTTAAAATATTTGGCTATTGAGGTAAATATTTTTGGGCCGTAGAAATATAGTAATAGTTTAAACAAACAAGATCTGAATTTTCATGTTCTGAACTCTGATTTGTTTTTGGGAATTGTAGTTATGTTTTACGGTAGTACACTTATTCTGGCACCGGAAAGCAAATATAAAAATGTATGTGATAATGAGTAGTGACGGAAACGTCAAGACACCATCTGCGCACGTTAGATGCGCGGTGAAATGAATATTATAAAGTGAAGGAAACAAAAGCGCATGTTAACTTCATACTCTACTTTGTACGGCTACCCTCTAAAAAATCAAAGAGAACTGTGTCATTGGTTAAAATACATTTCAGAATAAACAGACTTGGTCATTAGTCAACTATATCTAATAAATGAGATAAACTATTTTTTTAAATCTAATATTAAAAATAATAAAACTCTTAGTATTTAATAGGACCATAATATAAGCATGCTTCTATGCTAGGCTACCAGGCTGCAAACAAATAAGAAAGGACTTACTCATTTTGGTGAACAGATCATCGACTTACCTAACTTAGTATCACTCGCAGCATGTCTCATGGTCATAACAATGCTACCGTGTAGCCTAATGTTTTCTATAATGACCTGGTCCAAGTACGTCATTGCGTTAGTGTCGGCATAGGTGACATCACGCTCGAGGTCTCCCATTACTTCCTGGATCTCCGCGAATATCTTTTCCTAAACATGAGCGCTAGAATGTAATTAGATTCACTATGGCTGTGATGGCACGATGCAGTTCCCCAACTACATTCTCCATAAATATTTCGTTCTAAACATGAGCGCTAGAATGTAATTAGTACACTGTAGCTGTGATGGCACGATGCAGTTCCCCAACTACATTCTCCATAAACATTTCGTTCTAAACATGAGAGCTAGAATGTAATCAGATACATTGCGGCTGTGATGGCACGGTGCTGTTTTCCAATTATTTCTCGGATCTCCATGAATATATTTTCCTAAACATGAGAGCTAGAATGTAATCAGATACATTGCGGCTGTGATGGCACGGTGCTGTTTTCCAATTATTTCTCGGATCTCCATGAATATATTTTCCTAAACATGAGAGCTAGAATGTAATCAGATACATTGTGGCTGTGATGACACGGTGCTGTTTTCCAATTATTTCTCGGATCTCCATGAATATATTTTCCTACACATGAGCGGTAGACTGTAATTAGTAACACTGTGGCTGTGATGGCACGATGCAGTTCCTCAACTACATTCTCCATAAACATTTCGTTCTAAACATGAGAGCTAGAATGTAATCAGATACATTGCGGCTGTGATGACACGGTGCTGTTTTCCAATTATTTCTCGGATCTCCATGAATATATTTTCCTACACATGAGCGGTAGAATGTAATTAGTAACACTGTGGCTGTGATGGTACGATGCAGTTCCCCAACTACATTCTCCATAAACATTTCGTTCTAAACATGAGAGCTAGAATGTAATCAGATACATTGCGGCTGTGATGACACGGTGCTGTTTTCCAATTATTTCTCGGATCTTCATGAATATATTTTCCTGCACATGAGCGGTAGACTGTAATTAGGCTAGTTACACTGTGGCTGTGATGGCACGGTGCAGTTCCTCAACTACATTCTAGTTCTCCATGAATATCTCGTTCTATAAATTAGATTTAAAATGTGATTAGATATAATACGGCGTCAACGTCATTGTGCAGTTCCCCAACTACATTCTAGAATATAATTAGATATACTTCGGCGGTACCATCAGGTTGCAGTTTCCAAACTGCATTCTGGTTCTCCATGAATATCTCGTTCTATAAATTAGATTTAAAATGTGATTAGATATAATTCGGCGTCAACGTCATTGTGCAGTTCCCCAACTACATTCTAGAATATAATTAGATATACTTCGGCGGTACCATCAGGTTGCAGTTTCCAAACTGCATTCTGGTTCTCCATGAATATCTCGTTCTATAAATTAGATTTAAAATGTGATTAGATATAATACGGCGTCAACGTCATTGTGCAGTTCCCCAACTACATTCTAGAATATAATTAGATATACTTCGGCGGTACCATCAGGTTGCAGTTTCCAAACTGCATTCTGGTTCTCCATGAATATCTCGTTCTATAAATTAGATTTAAAATGTGATTAGATATAATTCGGCGTCAACGTCATTGTGCAGTTCCCCAACTACATTCTAGAATATAATTAGATACACTTCGGCGGTACCATCAGGTTGCAGTTTCCAAACTGCATTCTGGTTCTCCATGAATATCTCGTTCTATAAATTAGATTTAAAATGTGATTAGATATAATTCGGCGTCAACGTCATTGTGCAGTTCCCCAACTACATTCTAGAATATAATTAGATATACTTCGGCGGTACCATCAGGTTGCAGTTTCCAAACTGCATTCTGGTTCTCCATGATTATCTCGTTCTAAACATGAGAGCTAGAGTGTAATTATATGTTATTCGGCGGTTTAAGTCACGATGCAGTTCCTAAAAAAATTTTTGGTTCTCCATGAATATCTGTTTCCAAACATAAGAGTTGAAATATAATTAGATATACTTCGGCGATGACATCAGGTTGCCATTTCCGAACTACATTCTTGTTCTCCATGATTATCTCGTTCTATAAATGAGAGCTAGAATGTAAATATAAATAATTCGGTGGTGACGTTAGGGCTGAGTTCTTCAACTACGTTGTGGAACTTCATGGATATCTCGTTCTAAACATGGGATCTAAAATTTAATTAGATATACTTCAGTGATAGTCACGGTGCAGTTAAATACTATACTATAATACATTAACGTAGTAGTTATTTTATTTCATGTATATAACTTGATTATTTTAAAGTGATATCTAGCAAATATTTCATTACTCATTTTAACCCTTTTCAGATAAATCGATTGTGTTAACGTACACAAAGCATCTTTAGTAGAGCTATTACATCGTTGAGGGTTTTAATAGAGTTACAGTCTATCGCTTCATAAATAAGTGGACATTTTTCCACAAGTACAAGTAGGTACTGTATCACTTTAGTACATAATTTATTTTAAAATAAAGAAAATTAAAAATTTTAAATTAATAAATGTCATAAGAAATATTCTTATACTTATAAATGTTCCATAGTCCTGAGGCAGAAATGTATTGACAGGATTAAATTCGTTATGTCATTTCTACAACAAGGATTCGAGTTCAGGTCGGGAACGATGTTTTATAAAATTAGTTGACTTCCACGACGTGACATTAGACTTAGCTGTTCTCCTATATTATACGAGTACCTTTGGCCCGTCAACAGTTGATATGAGCGAGAGAACCTTGCCTTAAAGGTTGGGTGCTGGAACAACCAGAAGGCTTGGATAGTAAGTAATAAAAAGGGGAATTAGATGGGAGTTTTTTCGTATCTGTAATATGATTGACTCGGCCATACAGTGTGTTGAAATGAGTAAAGATTATGTGCATTAGTAGAAAGAAGAAAGAACTTTGACGCCTTAGGCGTTGGAGCATCTTTAATTGAATTGGTCAGTCTGTTGAGGAAAATCACACCCACTTGCGGGGGTAGGCGTTTATAAACCACCGTTCTGTGTCTCCCAGTTTGGTAGTTTGCTCTGCTACATGTCTGTCTCGTACTATGGTTTAAGCAATTTGACTCATACAAAACAAAGTTGTCTCCAAAATAATTTGAGGAACGGCAGAGATTTTGAAAGCTTGCCGGCACGACTCTCTAAATTTGATTTTTATTTCTCATTTTAAGAGATCAAATTTAAAATATCATGATTTTCTTTACCTGAGTAAAATATTCTCAAAATCTGTGGAATATTCTAAAATTTTTATTATATAATATACATATATAATTAACATTCATATTATATAATTTAAATCTATTATACATATTTGTGAAACTGATAATAATGTGTGGTAAACGCCGTGCATTACCTGGACTTCCGGGTGGTGTCCTAGGGTGAAAAGTGTAAGAGCCAGAGCTGAAACAACTGTGTCAGATGCCTAAAACAGAAAAAACATTTTCTGATCATTTCAAAAACGACTAAACTATTTTATGTGCTCACGCTTAATCAACAAGAGTGTTGTAGATCTTAACATGTAATACATTCAAGAGGCAAATTAGCATTTTAATAGTTGAATAGCTTAGCGAAACTTTGTAATATAAACATTCACACATGTAATTCTGACAAAAATATAACTTTGTCTTTCTGTCAGTAACTTAATCATTTCTCGTGCCAATATGATTTATGTATGATTAAGAAATACATTATTATACTATAGTTGTTTCTAATTAATTCATATAATATAAAACAAACGGAATGGCGTTTGGCTTCAGAAAACGGAGTGCGCAAACATTTATGGATTTCTGAAAATAATAGAAATCCATAAATGAAAGAAGTCTAGAAGTGAAAATAATAGTATAAAAGTTTGATTTTTTCATATTTAAATTCATAAAATTTCATTTTATAACGGTTTGAATAAAGCCTATAAAATTTATGGCAGTCTGGCACTACTCAGCAGTATATGGAAGCTAGTACTTGCTAAGCACCTCATTATGAGGTCTGCCAAACCCTTATTTTCCAGCAACCAGCGCTACTCAATTTCACGTAGTTCAAAACTTTCCTGCCGAACGATAAACTCATCTATTAAGTACTTTGAGAGAGAGGTCAACTGGCTGAGTAACAGTTTGCAAATGTTTGACATCAAGCTTTAAGTCACCTGTTACTGTAGTGTACTGAGATGTTAAGAATCTTGCAGGCTTAGATGCCATCATGCCTTTGTTTACGTTGCAGCAACTGGAAGTGGACGGCCACACACAAGACACATACATAACAGACGCATGACAAGACATCATGATTAGACGTCATGACAAGTAACCCGATCCCAGTTATCTCACTCTAGTGGTTGCTTATATAAGTATGTTCAGGTGCTGAGAATGGCTGCGTCTTAAATGACACTCCTATTAAATGGTATTTGGAACCTGAGCTTAGCTCTGAGTAGTTTTCTTAGCTACGTACGATTTAAGGACGTGGTCTTAAAGAAATGGATTTAATTCCAGTGAAATTCTACAGGGATCAATGAAATATCATCCAAAACAATGAAGACTTGTGCAGATCAAATTGTTATATCTCTTGTAACCATTTTCAATAAATCATTCAAAGAAGGAATTTTTGCATCCAGCATGAAAATATCAAAAGTCTTCTCTAAACTAAAATCTGAAGAGAGTACAAATGTTGAAAACTATAGGCCTCAGACTATTTTTCTCTTGTATTTAAGTGCAAAACATTGTTTTGTGAGAAAATTTTTCCTTAAGTGCCCTTAAATAACTATGGTTAATAACAGATGATCTAGGTTTTTCGCTTGGTACTTAAATGCCTTAATTTCCCATTTTCCTGATATATTACAGATGATTGTATTATTTAGGCTATTATTTTTTGACTCAAGAACTCAAACCGATTGGTACATCTTATTGTTTTTTTTTCATTACTCTGTCGAGAACAACTCAACTATTAGAACCAACTCACACTAAACCCATTTTGGCTAAAATGTTTTTACAGCAAATGCAGTTGTGCCCTAGGGCAGGGGTGCCCAACCTTTTTTACCCAAGGGCCACATTGTAAAGCCTTTATGGCCAGGCGGGCCAACATCCCAGGGGATTTGGAACCCCAAACAAAACGTATTGCGCGGGGTTTTTGTTCCAGAAATCTTGTGCAAATATGAGTTTTGAGGTTATTTGGCCCTTGTTTCCTGATTAATGTAATTTCTTATTTATTTATTAGTTGTTAGGTAAAGGTTTATAATATATTATGTTTTTAGGTTCTTTTAGTAGAAATAAATAAAAACCCAGACTTTTGGATGTTTGCTCTAATTCTGAGGGAACAACAAAAAAGTCACCAATAAATTGAATACATTGATTTTAATTAATCCTACTAGGATACTAGGACATACAAATTACCACCATAAATGAAAAAAAGTGAGGTTGTTTTGTTTTAAATATTTTAAAATCAAAATACCAGTACTGACAAAAAGTTCAATGAGGTCCTTGGAATTGCTTAGTGCTGAGAATATCTTTCCTCTTAGGCTCAAAACTTAGTGGTCCCCAATCATTAATAAAGGTTTTAAATGTTCATCTGTAAGGGATGACCAAAATTTTGATTTGATAAAGTTCATCTTGGAAAATGCCTGCTCACATACATAAGTCGAACCGAACAACGAAACCATGGTACGAGCAAACTTCTTTATGTTCTTGAAATCTTCCGGCAAAGCACTATAGAAAGACAACAGATCGCCTCTTTTAAGGCATTCTTGATAATTTTTCTTGTGCGTTTCATTTGTTGTTACGTCAATAATTTCAAATTGAAGGGATGGAGGCACAGTATCAATATCACATTTGAATGGATTTTGAAACATGTTGATTCTACCACACTCTTTGTCAAAATGTTCAAATCTTTCGTTAAACTGCTGACTCAATTGGCTGACGACCTTAGCAGCGAACTCAGAAGGGAATGGCACACTAGCTTCAGATACAAATTTTTGAAATGTTTCAAAGTGGTCCTAAATCTTATTACTTAGCTGCTTCTCAAAGAGGGCCAGTTTTTTTCTAAAAGCATTTACGTGATGGTATGCATCGGTAACAAGAGAATTAGGTCCCTGTAGTTTTAAGTTAAACAGTTGATATGCACTTTGATGTCATCTAAAAGTGGCTAACTTCCACAACCACACCGGATTAGAAAGTACTGGCTCTTGACGGACCTTGTTCTATCATAAAAATATCTATTGCTTCCATGAAGTTCAAAAAAACTTTGTAAAACTTTACCCCTACTAAGCCATCGGACCTCACAATAGTAGGGCACGTCTGGGTAGTTACTGTCTATTTCTCACAAAAATGCCTTGAACTGACGGTGTTTTTGGGGAGGAACGACCATATGTAGTTTACTGTTTTCACAACAATTTCCATCATTTCTGATATTTCCAAATTTTTTCCACACAAAGCCTGCTGATGGATGATACAATGTAGTATGATGGGTTTCTCTCCACTAGTGCCTTCCACTGCTTTGTATACGTTTCCAACTACACCTGTTTTGGTACCACTCATGTTTTTACCTCCATCTGTAGTCACTCCTTTTAATTTTGTGTAAAATCAAGTCCGACACCTAAAACAGTTTCCTTAATTTTAGAAAATATTTCCACACCAGTTACAGTAGTTTTCATTGAATGAACTCCAGCCAGTTCTTCGGTAATTTGAAATTTCACTATTTACACCTCTTACAAACAGTAGAAACTGAGCTGCATCAGAGTTATCCGTGGATTCATCCAAAGCAATTAAAAAACATTCAAACTTTTCACAGGCTAACATTAATTGATTGGAGACGTCTTTGCCGATATCTTCGGTTCGGCGAGTCATGGTGTTACGAGACAGACAAATAGAGCCTACCAAAGAAAGTTTGTCAGGACAAAGCTCTTCAACAGCTTTCAAAATACAACTTTTGACTATTTCACCATCACTAAAAGGTTTACCTTCCGTAGCTAAAATGTGAGCAATTTTGTAGCTTGCTCTTACAACAGACTCATTTGCATCATTACGTTTAGTAAATATATTTCTCTGTGATGACAAAGATGCTTTCATAGCATCTACTTTTTCTATTCTAAGTTTACCTGAAAGCTGAGCATATTTACTTTGTCCGTGTTTCGTGTCAAAATGCCTTCTGATGTTGTACTCCTATCAACATCCTCCTCAAACCGCTATTGATGCGTTACAAATAAGGCACAAGGCACTGTTTCTGTTATTCACAACAAAATATTGTTCACTCCACTTCTTATTAAAAATACGACACTCATTATCAATCTTCCTCTTTTTGGTACTACACATTGCGATCTAATGTTTTTTTTAAATAATTCGCACTATTATTAAAATTCAACTGCTGCAGTATTCAACACGTAAAGAATGACACCACAAACACTCTTGTCTGCATAGAGATACACGGGCAGTAGCAATAGTACTAGGATTGCAGGGGTGGGGTGGGGGAGGTAGTGGAAATAAACAAGTCACGTGGCAAGTGGTGACCTTGAGTTGGGTAGGATTACGTCGCCGCACCGCGCGCTGTTTCATGCTTTCGCGCGCTCTATTCGCCAGCCGCAGCCACCACCGTAGTCAGTGAAATCTGTCTGCAACTACTTTACTTTCAACACTCATACTCCACCAAATGAATACGGCTCGTTCTACGTGAAATCGGCTGGACTGCTTGGTTCTCAAAATTTGTATTTATTTAATATTTCAAATGCTTGTAAACAAATATGGTTGTTTTGGCAACAAGGCGGGCCACATAAAATTGACTCGCGGGCCGGAGCCGGCCCGCGGGCCGTAGGTTGGGCAGCCCTGCCCTTAGGGTGAGCTTAGATGAAGTACTAACTTACTAGCTATGTCAGCAAACATTTAAGCTCCAGAGCGGACCAGTATCTTGCTTAAGATTATTCTATTACTATTACTGACTCATAAGAATACATAAATTTCATTTAAAAACCTTCAGTCTTTTAAATCATTTTTTACATCATCAGCTTTACCATTTGAGTTAGAGAGGAACCCATAAAAATTACTCTTCATCCTCAACATTGCTGCTAAAAAACTGAAAATAAAATAAAAATTAGTGTCATCGACCCTTCTAGTATTAAGAGAGGATTTCTCTCCGTTTTTAAATTGAGGAATTTAGATTTGTTATTAGATCGGCCAATTCTATTTCTTGTTTATTTCTACCTTCTAGATCTAAGCTAATGTTAGCAATAATTTTATCTTTAGCATTACAAACAGACTACAAAGAGAAAATTCGTGAGTTATATTTTTCCAACTCGTTGTTAAAGTCGACTAAACTAAAGGATATGATTTTATTATTCAGAGAAATGTATTTTTCTCACAAATGAGGTCCAGCTCATTAAATGAAGCATCGAGATCACGTTATCATCGCTGTTTCTCCCATTCAAGCCGGGGCTCAAGAGTTAGAATGGAAGTCCTTAACTAAATAATTAAATTGAGGCTAGTATTTAAAATTTATTGATTTCCATTATTTGTTTATTGTAACAAATTCAATTTCTTTTTCGATTTGTATATGATCTTTAAAAATGTTATAAGCATTTTAGTTAAGCAATTGGTTAAATATGTATTTTTAATTCATATAAATCTTTCATATCACTTCTTAAGTTTTCATATTGTTCAAAATACTTTCACATACTTATAGCTAATATTTAACACAAGGTAGATTACGAATCAATGAACCATCACATTATGCAAATTTTTTGAGTCCCAAGCAGGTGTTAGCGGGCTCTTTTAGCATTAATGAAGGATGCGATAATGATTAGGCTTGTTAGATTTAGCATATTTCCTAGACTTAACCAATAAAATAGGACAATATATAAATGAGATATTTTAATTGAAGCACATACACTGTATTGTATAAGGTTTAAAGTGATATTCATGCTTACATTAAAATTATACTAAAACCGGTTGGAAGATGGAAATACCTTCCAGTGGCTATCACTTAATTCAGGAATGTTTAGTGTAACTATCATATGCACAAACGTCCTCATTATTTTACAGGGAATTGCGTATAAAGCGATTTGACCTTAATAATTTATTTTATCCCTAATTAAGTTAAATTGCTTATATTTCATTTAACTCTCAAAGTTAAATATTAAATTAATTTAATCCTACGTTAGAGATTAACGTATTAATCACTGACCACAATTAAGATGTCCAATCCTTATTATTTAATTAAATTAAATGAAGGCAAGTGTCAGTGATCTGTAAACTAATATTTGTATGCAATTAAAAATAAATGGTTAAACTTATATGAAAACAATTTTCAAATTATTAAATTCGAGAAATTGAACCGCGTACATGCTTTTTTAAATGTTATGCCTCAGAAATATCGTTTTTTAAGTAATCCGTGACTTATGAACTTAACAAAATTTAATTTTTTATTTTGACAAATTATTTAGAGAATATTTCAACAAACAACTTTTGATTTTAGAACCAGCATTAACTATTGCTGATCCAAACATACCAAACTTCTAGATTAGTTTGAGATTTTCTTTATAAGAGCAAGAAGATTCTAAAGATATTTAAACTTATTAACCGTTCTATTAGAAATAATA